>NC_091058.1:71496439-71798344 GCF_000393655.2 Nicotiana sylvestris
ACGGATGGGCTACCTCATTCAATGCCACCTTTTCTAGGTATAATGATTCATCTTCCTCAGGAAAGCCTAGGTAGTCATTAATTGTCTTCCCATCAAACTTCATTATCAAATTCCGCACCTTAGTCACTTTAGCGCCCTTTTTTATGTGGGCGGCATTAGTATAGAACTCCTTGACTAAGTGCTCGTTTGCATCCCAGACTTTGCTTGTAAAATATTCCAAGCCCGGTCTCCCTTTGAATTGCCTCTTCACATTAGGGTTGTGAGGCAGAAGGTCCCCTTCAATGAATTTTCGCTCAAGAATCAATTTCCTTTCGGGCCACCACTCTCGGAGTGGTATGCAATCTCACTAACAAATCTCTTTTGCCAAGCTTCCGAGTTTGTGGTTCTTTCCACACCCCTTGTTTGGGGTTCTCCCCCTTCTTCTTCATCAATGGGATCGTCTCCGGGTGTTAAAGCTATGGGTGTAGTAGATGCTGCTCTATCACTGCTCTCTGCTGAGCCCTCAGAAGAAACTTGAACTGAAGCTTGATCAGTATGAGAGGCCGGAGGTGTGGGTACATCTGTCAACCTAAACCTCCCTGGGAAGTCAGGTACAAATTTCGGCACTGAATCAGACTTAGATGCCTCCCGGGAGGGCAAATACTCACTTTCCTCTGAATGGGAAATAGCTCTATCTGCAACTTTGATTTGTTTTCTTGATTCCCCAATTACTTTCCGAACATGTCGGGTCAATCTTATCATTCCTCATCCCCTACCCCTGGAGGACTCTCTTTTTCCTTTCTATTTTCACCACCTCCTCGTGATTTAACCATTGTCTGCAAGGAGAATTCAGTTAATGTTTGTTAGTATCACAGTACCAGAAGAAACAGTAAAGAGTATGATTGGAAACAGTTGACCACGGACCGCGAGAAATAGCTCCGCGAACCGCTGTGGGGTGGGGATCAAACTACCCACACTCTGAATAAGATCACCGTGGCCCACAAAAAATTGCATCGCGTCCGCAGTGAGGCACCACAAATTGCAAAAAATCAACCGCGGTCTTTCAAACTTACCTCTCTGAAGTTTACCATCGCGGACCGCGAAAAAAATACATCACAATCCCGGAGAGGCACCGCGGACCACAAAAAAATCAACCGCGGTAGGCAAAACGAAGCATCAAAGACCTAGGGTTTCAAATTTTTGTGCAATTTAGCCTTAAACAACACATTATCAACCCACTAGGTAGTTAATCACCATATTTGACTAATTAAAACCTAATCTAAACAACATTATATAACCCTAAGTTAAAGATTGAAAGAAAAAGGAAAAAGAAGAAGTACGAACTATCAAATTAAAAGAAACTAAAACAAAATGAAAGACTAAGGATAGATTTGCAGTACTAGAAGTGAGATGTAATACAGATGAAGCTCAATTCTTGTGTTGTGAAAATTAGGGCGTGAGTGAACAGTACTTAGTAATGTGAGAGAATTGAAAAAGCGAAAAGTGTAATAGGGGGCTGAGGTCCTATTTATAGAAAAAGACTTGGGACCCACACTACTTACCCACCGTGAACCGCGAAAAATCCACCGTGGACCGCGGTAATTAAACTCAGAAGGCACTGACAAGGACTTCACCGCGGACCGCTAAAAATGATCTGCGGCCGTGGTAGTGCATCGTGGACCGCAAAAAATGCATTGCGGCCGCGGTGAAAACTTCAGAGAACCTCTATTTTTGACTATTTAGCACTGCAGACCGCAATCAAATTTTGCCCCCACAATAAGGCCATTGCGGCCGCAAAAAATGCAGTGCGGCAGCGGTCCAAACTCAGAGAGTGCAACATTTTTTTCCAATTTGGTCCTGCACTGCATTAAAATAGCCCTACACACATATCACAACTAGTTAGTCCAAAAACAAATCTTACACTAAGAAGAAAATCAAAGAAAAACAAAAAGAAAGACACATGGGTTGCCTCTCAAGAAACGCTTGATTTAATGTCACGGCACGACGCAAGTTAACACTAAATCACTTTAGATGGATCATTGCCACCACATGGCTGTCATCAATCTTGCCAAGATAGTGCTTGACTCTGTGCCCATTTACTCTGAAGATCTCTCCATTTTTGTTTTTCAAGTCAAGTGCACCAAATGGATTCACAAGCGCCACTTCAAAAGGTCTACTCCATTTCGACTTAAGCTTTCCCGGAAACAGATATAACCGGGTATTGAACAAGAGAACTAAATCACCCACTTTGAACTCTTTGCCACGAGCATACTTGTCATGAAGGTACTTCATCTTGTCCTTATACAAGGATGAGCTGGAGTAGGCATGAAATCGGAATTCATCAAGTTCATTAAGCTGCTCCACACGAAGATTTGCTGCCACATCCCATTCAAGATTTAAATTCCTCAAAGCCCACATGGCCTTGGGCTCTAACTCGACCAGTAGATGGCAAGTTTTCCCAAATACCAACCGGTACGGAGACATATCAATCGGAGGTTTGTAAGCAGTCCTATAAGCCCAAAGAGCATCATCCAATTTCTTTGACCAATTGGTCCTATTTGCATTGACCGTCTTTGACAATATACTCTTTATATCCCGGTTGGAGACTTCAACTTGCCCACTAGCTTGAGTATGGTAAGGGGTAGAAACTTTGTAATTGACACCATACTTTGCAAGTAAAGTGTCAAATGCCTTATTGCAAAAATGAGACCCTCCATCACTAATGATTGCTCTAGGAGTGCCAAACTGAGTAAAGATACTCTTCTTGAGAAAAGCCACAACGCTTCGGGCCTCGTTATTGGGTAAAGACTCGGCCTCAACCCATTTTGAAACATAATCAACGGCCACAAGAATGTACGTGTTGCCATAAGAGCTTACAAACGGGCCCATGAAATAAATATCCCACACATCAAATATGTCAACCTCAAGAATGGTGGTGAGAGGTATCTCATCCTTCTTTGAAATTCTGCCAGCTCTCTGGCACTCATCACATCTCTTCACAAGATCACCCGCATCCTTGTACGATGTCGGCCAGTAAAAACCACAACTAAGAACCTTTGAAGCTGTCCTCGCCCCACCATGATGACCACTGTAGGGAGAGGAATGACAAGCCTCCAAAATACTCAATTGCTCCTCCTCCGGGACACATCTTCGGATCACACCGTCAGTGTAGATCTTGAACAAGTAAGGCTCATCTCAATAGTAGTTCAAACTATCCCGTCTAAGCTTCTTCCTTTGGTTAGAAGAGAGCTCACACGATAAAATACCAGTCAGAAGGAAGTTTGCAACATCTGCAAACCATGGCATGATATTCACTGATACAAAGAGGAGCTACTCATTAGGAAAAGAATAATTAATCTCAAGGCCATCACGGGGCCTCCCCTCCTCCTCCAAGTAGGACAAGTGGTCTGCCACTTGGTTTTCACACCCTTTCTGGTCTATAATATCCAAATCAAACTCTTAAAGCAACAAGACCCATCTCATCAAACGAGCTTTGGAATCCTTCTTCGTCATCAAGTATCGGAGTGCGGCATGGTCGGTATGACTATCAATTTAGCACCCATGAGATAAGGCCTAAACTTCTCCATTGTGAACACAATAGCCAACAACTCTTTTTTTGTCACCGTGTAATTCACTTGAGCATCATTCATTGTTTTTCTTGCATAATACACCGGGTGAAATATTTTATTCACTCTTTGACCCAAGACCGCCCCAACCGCAACATCACTTGCGTCACACATGAGCTCAAAAGGCAAGCTCCAATTGGGTGCAGTAATAATATGAGTGGTGGTCAACTTGTACTTGAGGAGTTTAAAAGCTATCATGCATTCCTCGTTGAACACTAACTTGACATCTTTTTCCAATAACTTGCACAAGGGATTCACTACCTTAGAAAAGTCTTTAATGAATCTTCGGGAGAACCCCGTATGCCCAAGAAAACTCCTAACCCCCTTGACTGAAGTAGGAGGAGGAAGCTTTGAGATCACTTCAATTTTAGCCTTGTCCACCTCTATACCATGCTTTGAAATCTTATGGCCAAGGACAATGCCCTCCTTAACCATAAAGTGGCATTTTCCCAGTTAAGCACAATATTGGTCTCTTCACACCGGGCTAACACCTTGTCAATATTTTTCAAACATTCATCAAACGAATCACCCACAATACTGAAGTCATCCATGAACACCTCTAAAATGTCCTCCACCATGTCGGTAAATATGGCCATCATACACCGCTGAAATGTAACCGGTGCACTACACAAACCCAATGACATCCTAGAAAAAGCAAAGGTGCCATACAGACAAGTGAATGTTGTTTTGATCTTGATCTTCCGAAGCAATCAAAATCTGGTTGTACCCGAAGTACCCATTCAAGAAATAGTAGAAGGCCTACCCAACAAGTCTGTCTAGCATCTGATCAAGAAAAGTCAATGGAAAGTGATCCTTACGGGTCACTTTCTTAAGCTTGCGGTAGTCCATGCACACCCTCCATCCAGTGGCAGTCCTGGTGGGAATCAACTCATTTTGTGCATTGGTAACCATGGTCATACTACCCTTCTTCAGCACATATTGCACCGGCGAAGTCCAAGAACTATCCGAGATGGGGTACACAACCCCTACATCCAACCACTTGATCACCTCCTTTTTGACAACCTCTTGCATAGCTTCATTCAACCTTCTTTGATGTTCTATGGAGGGCTTGGCATCATCTTCAAGAATAATCTTGTGCATGTAAAAGGCGGAGCTTATCCCCCGGATATTAGCTAGAGTCCATCCAATTGCCTTCTTTCATTTTTGGAGCACCGCCAATTTGGCGTCTACCTGCATGTTAGTAAGACAAGAGGAAAGAATAACTGGCAAAGTCGAACTAGGGCTTAAGAATTCATACCTGAGGTATGGAGGCAATGGCTTCAACTCCAATACGGGAGGTTCCTCGATTGAGGGCTTTGTTGATGGAGTCTTTCTATTATTAAGATTCAAAGAGAGTTTCCGAGGCTCATAAGAGTAAGATCCTATTCCATGTAAAGCATTAAAACACTCCACCCGACCTTCATCCTCATTGACATCACGATTCAACAACACTGCTTCTAGAGGGTCCTCCACATTAATCATTGCACTAGTATCATCAACTATCACTGCCATGACAAGATCCACAAAAGAGCACACTTCCATACTATTGGGCTGCTTCATTGACTTGCACACATGAAAGATCACTTTTTCATCACCCACCCGGAAGGTGAGTTCCCTGCTTCCACATCAACTAAGGCCTTCCCATTTGCAAGGAAAGGACTTCCCATTATGATAGGAACCTTATAATCAACCTCACAGTCCAAGATCACAAAGTCAATAGGCAAAATGAACTTGTCCACCCGAACAAGAACATCATCAATAATCAAACGGCCTCTTCATTGTTCTATCCGCCATTTGCAATCTCATGGAAGTCGACCTCGGTTGCCCAATACCCAAAGTCTTGAAAACGGAGTAAGGCATCAAGTTGATACTCGCCTCCAATTCACATTGAGATTTTGCATAGTCTGCACTCCCAATGGTGCAAGGAACAATGAAAGTGCCATGATCTTCAAGCTTTGGAGCCATCGAATGCACAATTGCACTAACTTGGTGGGTCATCTTGATGGTCTCACAATCCATGGATCTTTTCTTTGTAACTAAGTCTTTTATGAACTTAGCATAACCCGATATTTGTTCTAGAGCCTCCACCAAAGGCACATTAATTGATAAGCTCTTCATCATGTCAATAAATTTCTTAAACTGGTTCTCATTTTTCTACTTCGCAAGCCTTTGAGGATAAGGTGGAGGTGGCCTTGGCAAAGAAGCCTTGGCTTTAGGCACAACCGTTTCCGGCATGTTTATTACGTGTTCCCTAGACGGGTTCACGTCATTCTGAGTTTCCACCCCGTTATCTTGGATGTCAATCCTCACTTCCTCATTCAAGTTCTCATCAGTCACAATCTCAACCACCAAAGGGATATCATCCTCTTGCAACTAAACTTCATCACTCACAATTTCTTTTTGTTTGGAGGCATTCACATCACCGCCTCATCCACTTCTTGTAGTTACCGCTATTGCATGCCCGGTATTGTTCTCACCCTTTGGGTTGACTACCGTATCACTAGGTAGAGCCCCTTAGGGTGAGTATTCAAGGATTGCAAGATTTGGCCTAATTGAACCTCCAAGTTTCTGATTGAAGTATTGTGGGATGCCAACTGGGCATCAGAGTCAGCATTTCTTTTCATAATCTATTCAAATATCATTTTGATTCTCCCTATTTCATTGTGGTATGAACCAGGACCTTGGGATGGAAGTGGGGGTGGATTATTTAGTTGTTGATACATCGGGGACCTTTGAAAGTCTTGCCCCCGAATTCCTTGATTGCTATTGTTCCAACCACCCTGATTGTTGTTTCCACCCTAGTTGTTGTTGTTTCCACTCGAATTACCCTGATTGTTCTGGTTTCCCCAATTTGAATTTTGGTTGTTACCCAATTGCCTTGGGATCTCCATTGTTGCTGTTGGTTAGAAGAATTGCCCCTTTGACCCTGATAGTTATTCATGTATTGCACTTTTTCATTCTGATCATCATACCCATCATCTTGGAACCCACCACTATCTTGGTCATATTGATCCGAACTCCCTTGGTTCTGTTGACCTCTTTGTCTTCTTTTGTTCACTAATATGTTGACACCCTCCATAGCATTTACCTGTCGTGGATTTTGAACCTGTTGTAATTATGCCTTTGCTAGCTGGTTCATTGTTGTTGTTAGCTCTGCTATTGCCTGCCCATGATCATGGAGTTATTTGTGCAAGTGAATGACCGTCGGGTCACCCTGTGGCACATTGACTCTACTTTGCCAAGCGGAGGACGTGTCAGCTATCTCATCAAGAATATCACAAGCCTCAACATATGGAAGCTTCATGAAATTACCCCCTGCTAACTGGTTCACCACACACTTATTGGTCGTGTTATACCCCGATAAAATGTCGGTTGAATCATTGCCTCAGTCATATCATTGTTGGGGCATTCCTTGACGATAGTTCTATATCGATCCCATATTTCATGAAGGGGCTCATTTGGTTCCTATTTGAATGCTAAGATTTTATCCCTCAATGCCACCATATGTCCCGATGAGAAAAACTTGGCTATAAACTTATCGGCCAACTCATCCCATGCAGTGATAGAATGGTTGGGAAGCCTCTCAAGCCAATCCAAAGCTATCCCCCTAAGTGAGAAAGGGAATAATCTCAACCGCAACGCATCCTCTAACACATTTGTTTGCTTGCTTCCCCAACACGTATCCACAAAACCCTTGAGATGTTTATATGCATTCTGATGGGAAGCACCTATGAAATACCCTCGCTGCTCCAACAAAGTCAGCATCACATTTGTAATTTGGAAATTGCCTGCTCGGATCCAAGGTGGGACAATTGCATTAACTTATCCTTCGTTTGGAAGCACCCGAGGAGCGACTCTTGGAGGAGGCGGGGGAAGATCTGGAACATTGTCATTGGCCTGGCGGCCTATCCTTTGAGCTTGAGGAACTATAGGTACCTCATCATCAATATTGTCATCAACCTCCTCCCCCGGAATAGCATTTCCAAGATTATCATTGTTCGCCATTTTGTACCTGAGTTTATGACACACAAATTAGTAACACAGAAGGAAAGAAAAACAAAACACAAAACTAGTTAGATAGATAGCCAAAACCATTTAGCTCCCCGACAACGGCTCCAAAAAGTGATCGGGTCCAACCCTACACTACTACAGAGTGGCAAGAGCGGTCGATGCAGCTTTTACCGAGAAGGTCGGGATCGAATCCACAGGGAGCTAGAATGAATGGGAATTGGATTTCTATCTAAGCTAGTAGTGCTTAGTACTTTTAATTACACTTCAAATCATGTTTGTTTGTTTGTTACTTCTAATATTATACTAATGGTGTGCGAAATTAAGCTAAGTAGATATGTATGCAGGGTTTTCTAAATTGGTAAAAGAGGCACTAGGGAAGTGACTTTCCCCTAGGTGAATACTTGACGGGTTCTAAAGCTTAAGGCAAGGTTGTTATATTTGGGATCGTGATATAGCCAATGCACGAAATTACTCACTATATACTTCTCGGTAGCTTGAGTGACTTTGCTCTAATTGGCTTTCTCAAGACCAATTGGGTGTCGAAATTGTGCAAGAAATATAGGCTTAAATCAGGTATTACTATCTCTAGGTTTAACCCTTTAATTGGGGCTATCAATCTCTTGAATACACCTCAATTCTTTGTTGACCTGATTTTCCTAGACTCAAACTCTCTTTCTCAAGAAGAGCCCAAGTCAAAAAGGCACAAATTAGTGTTTACAACCACTAATTCAACATAAAAAACACAAATCAGGCCAAATATCAATCACACATAAACATCTAAGCCTTAAAACAAGAAACCCATCAAATACCCACACTAGGGTTGAGCCACAACCCAAGCTAATGGGTCTAGCTACTCATAATATTAGAAGAAATCAGATATTGAGATGAAGAATAACCCATAAAATATAATTACAAGCTAAGATTTAAAGATTCAATATTAAACTAGCTACAAAATTACTCAAAATAGACTAAAACCGTCGTTCACGTGCTCTGCTAAGATAAAGATGACCTAAAATTTTAAAAAGAAAGTATTTATTCAAGGCCGAATTTTCTAGACAAAAATACCCCTGAAGGAGGTACCGCGGACCGCGGAAAATGAACCGCGGCCGCGGTGAGGCTTTTTGGCTTCAAGTCTAAGTCTCTGAATCTGGCCACCGCGGACCGCAGTAAATGGACCACGGACGCGGTGGCTTCACCACGGACTGCAGTGTCTTGAATCTTCCAAACTTCGCATTCTCTGAATGCCTTCTCCGTGGACCTCAGCAAATGGACTGCGGCCACGATGAGGCTACCGAGGCCGCGAAGAATCTACCATGGGCCGCATTGCTTGAATCTCCAAAATTGCTTCCTCTCTGAACTTTGCCACTGCGAAACGCACTAAATGGACCGTGGCCGTGGTGGGTCTATTATAGCCTCAATGGATTTACTGTTGCAGTGGTGCTTTGACTTGTTCTTGGAACTTGTGCAGGTTTCACTACTTTTTGAGCTGGTTTTGACTTCTTGTCATTTTTTGACCAAACATGCACAACATGTAAGCTTTCGGATTACTTGTATACATTTTTAATCCAAAAATAAAGCAAAAATGAGTATAAAATAGACTAGAATCCCTAGTTATCATCCTCTTGTACAGAATTTTCCATTCATGAAGAAACCACTGGCGAGCCGCCTTACAAAAGAGGAATTGAATCAGATTTTTGGTCTTTATCTAATTCCAAGTTTCCAGCCCAAATAATTTTTCCTTGAAACCCGTTTAATTGAGTCCCAAACCCGTTTCCCACCCGGTTCGGTCTCCACTTAACTGAAACGACCCCGTTTTAACAGACCAAATCAGGACCGTTGATCTCTATTGATCTAACGGTCCGGCAGTGGGGTTTGATAGGTATAATAGTGTCTGAACCCCTCTAACCCCCCCCCCCCCCCACCGTCTCTCTCTCAACTCACTCTCAGAGACACCACCCAAACCCTAATGCCGCCACCATTCCCCACCGCCTCGAGCCCGGCGACGCCGCCTCGAACCAGCCTCAAAATCTCACCATAGAACCCCCTCAACCTCCCTTTCCCAATCCCTAACTAATATCCCTCGAATCTCCACATAGCGGAGCCAATTTCAAATCTATAAAGGGGCAGAGAAACAAAAAGTAAAATTTCTTGACTTCTTCAAGTCTCCATGATCGGTTAAGGTCTAAATTGGTGTTTCTCGCTGGTTTTCAACAAGAACCCGCGACGAATACCAATTTTGGCTTGAACTCGAGATAATGGAGGTCTGTTCAGAGCCATGGCAGAGGTCCGTCCATTTCTATTTATGTATTTCGAGTCCTTTATTTTTTTCCTGTTCGTTTTGTTCCAGTTTTCATTCCCCTTTTGCTCTATCGCTTCTTCTCTCTATTATTTTCTTCGTTCTGAATCAGTAGATGCTTGCATTCTTAAAATCAAAAGTTATCAGTTCGTGTTTGTTTAAATCCTTGGTTCTTTTGTTTTATTTTATTTTTTCTCTTTTGTTTGCAAGATAAAGGAATTCTGATTTTTCTTGGGGGGCAATTTCGTTTAGCCCATTGGTTTTTCTGAATTTGATCTTAAATTGGGTTTGAAGAATCAAAAGCCCAAGAGGGAATGTAATTGGGGTTTATAGACTCACACCAAATTGAGTCGGGGAATTCTGACCCATATGTGTTTTGTTTTAATTATTGGGTCAGCTTCACCCATGAATTTTGGGGTAATTTTGAGGTACTTAAGGGGTAGTTTAGGAACTTAGGCTTAAGGAATCTTTCTGCAACAGAAATGGGAAGCTTCTTAGAAGCTGACTTTGGGACTAAAATGAAATTGGATTTTTGAACTGAGGATTTTTAAGCAAAAACGAAAGTTTAAGTGGGATTGAAGAGTAAAATTTGAAACCCATTTCTGCTTCCTTAACACCCCTGTATAAAAGCATCATTTGTTGAATTCTTTTAGGGGGAGGAGATCTGAAAAATTGAAAAATGACTGGAAATACTGTAAGGGTCTAAAATATTAAAACTTCATTGTTCCATTGGAGTACTTCTTTGATTCTTGAGGTTTTTTTGATTTCTGAAATTACCTCTGATTCATATGGGTTGGAAGATGGTTTGATTTGGATTTTAAATGTTGGTTGGGTTGCTGTGGAGATTTTACTATTGCATTGGTATTGTTGGGTTCTTGATCTGCTGCTACTAGTTACTGGCCCTCCATTCCCTTTGTTTTTCCCCTTTATTTCCAGGTACACATTCTTGAGACTCGTACAATATGATACTCAAATTGAAGATTGAAATGAAAATAGAATTTTTGAAGTTTAAACATTAGTCTAATGGTTCATAGCTTAGTTTCATGTCTTTTATGAATTTCTTCCGTTTCATGTTCTTCCTGAATGCTATGTGTTTACTTTAGGATTTGAATATGGTTCTATTGGAGTGTAGGTGATTTAGAACATTTTAGACCTTATGCAGTATGTGTTAAATGAGTCAGTAATTGGATCCTACATTTCATTATGGAATTTAAGTGAAGGGGACTGTATTAGAGCTATCTTTTGTTGTATGATTCATTTTAAATGTCATGGCATATGTATTGTGTTTAAACAACATTCAGGAATAGCTAATCGAATGGGGTCCCAGGTGATGGTCAGTTTTATTTTTTCCTTACGAGTCATTTCTGGACATGTGTTGTTAATAATATTCAAAGTTTCCTGGGTGTATTAGCTATTGGACAGTGATGAGATTTGCCAATACATGTTTCACTTGTTAATTGTGGTTGTTTTGCATTAGCATGGATTCAATATTAAGTCTATGATCTTCAGCCTTGTTCTTTAAAGGTTCTGAGCTCATTAAGCTTTGGATTGTGAGGTCCTTTGCAAAGAAAATGGCCTGTTGTTGCTACATGGGCTTGTTTCTCGATCCCAGTATCTCATTCGTTCGGATAATTGGATGTTCTCTTCCATAAGCAGATTTGGCTAATACATGCCAAAAGATAGAAATAGAAATTCAATTAGGCAATTTGTGTTAATTAGTTAAGGTTCAGAAATAATTGTTAGTTTAATCTCGCTGTGCTTTTAATCTAAATCAATTTGTTAGCTAGCCGATCTGGGCTTAAAGGCTGATTCTGAGGTTTGGGGCCTGAAACTAGCCTATTTGACGCAAGTTATGGATAGCTAAGTCTGCTTGGGGGTATGTGCTTGGACATTCATCTAACATTAAGAATTTGGGCTCAATCTGGGCCCAGAATCTTGAAAGCACTCAGAGCCAGAAAATGGTAAACCCCGCTCTATGCGTTTGGCTTGCCTCGAAATAGTCTCTCTTATTGTTGGCCATTGCTGGCCCAATTAGTATCTAATAACTGGCCCAATTCCTCATCATTACAAATTTAAGTCTGGTTTCGTAAAATTAATTCGAGAATTTCTTATGTCTTTTAATCAATTAGCCAAACCCCTTTTACAATTAAGGCGAGCCATATTATATAATACAAATAGTTTCTGGCCCTCAGGAGTTAGTTTAGAAACCTTTTGGTTAGAATAAATCGAGGTGCGCCATGCCGAACAAAACCTTAAAATGCATGGCCCTCGCTCAACTAATATTGTTCACCCTTAGAAATCGAGGCGTGCCATTTAACGAATTTTCATGGCCCTCGAAAAGTTGCAAACGCGTAGTTTCTTTAGGCGTGTTATTTTAATAATTTACCTTCCTAAACTCGGTTGCGCATTTATGTGACCCAAATCCAAATCTCAACAATGTTAGATAAAATATGTTGAGGACCGCGGGTGCATTTATGTGACGTGGTTCAAGATGTGTTTTAATAACGTTGTAATCTAAAAATGAATAAAAGCGGTTAATAAGTTAAAATTGAACCATAGGTTAAAACATGTGCTAAAATGATAATAGGCCAATTATAATAAGTTTAGCGATCATGCTAGAACCACGGAACCCGGGAATACCTAACACCTTCTCTCGGGTTAACAGACTTCCTTACCCGGATTTTTGTGTTCTCGAACTGTAAAATAGATTCAATCTTTTCTCTATTCAGGATTTGAACCGGTGACTTGGGACACCATAAATTATCCCAAGTGGCGACTCTGAATTTTTAATAAAATAATCCCATTTCGATTGTCACTTTAAGTTGGAAAAAACTCCCTATATACTGCCTTCCGAGGGTGTAGGTAAAAAGGAGGTGTGACATCATTCAGTTCAAAGAATGCTGGGGTAACTTACATAATGGAAATAACCACCATTTTTTATGACATGATGCACAAAGATTGACGTATATGTCGATGATGTCATCATAAAATCAAAGACAGGCTGATCACGTGTGCGATTTGAAAAAGTTATTTGAACGACTTCGAAGGTATGACCTTAGGCTTAATCCAGCCAAGTGTGCATTTGGGGTTCAATCTGGGAAACTCCTCGGTTTTATAGTCAGCCGGAGAGGCATCGAATTGGATCTATCTATGATAAAGTCCATTCGAGATATGCCTCCCTTGAAGAACAAAATGGAAGTCATGAGTTTGCTCGGGAGGTTGAACTACATCAGTAGGTTCATTGCTCAGCTCACAACCACGTGTGAGCCCATCTTTAAGTTGCTGAAAAACGATGTCACTATCAAGTGGACGAACGATTGCTAAAATGCTTTTGACATGATCAAATATTATCTTTCAAAACCCCATGTACTGCTCCCACCTGAACCTGGTAGGCCTTTGTTTTTATATCTATAGGTGATGGATAATTCCTTTGAATGCATGCTAGGGCAACATGATGCAGCATGCAAAAAGGAACAGGAAATCTATTTGATCAAGAAGTTCACCAATTATGAGGTTAAGTACACCCTTTTAGAAAGGACATGTTGTGCTTTGACTTGGGTTGCTCAGAAGCTGAGACATTATCTTTTGGCCTACACTACTTACCTCATATCCAGAATGGATCCTTTGAAGTACATCTTCCAAAAGCCAATGCCCATTGGCAGGCTCGCAAAATGGCAAATCCTGCTCATAGAGTTCGACATCATCTATATCACTCGTACCGCGATGAAAGCACAGGCTTTGGTAGATCATTTGGCAGAGAATCCAGTTGATGATGAGTACATGCCACTTAGCACATACTTCCCAAATGAAGAGGTCAACTCAATAGAGGAAGCAGTTCCAGACGACAACCCTATATGGAAAATGTATTTTAATGGGGCTGTCAATATCAAAGGAGTCAGGATCGGGGCAATCCTCATCTGACCTATTGGAAAACATTACCCTGTAACGGCCCAGCTTCGATTCTTTTATACCAATAATACAGCAGAATACGAAGCTTGTATCATGGGTCTGAAAATGGCCCTCGATCTGGATGTGCATGAACTATTGGTTATGGGAGATTCCGACTTGCTTATCCGGCAAGCCCAAGGCGAATGGGAGACTCGAGACATCAAGCTTATTCCGCACAGACAATGTGTGCAAGACTTGAGCAAAAGATTCAAATCCATCGAGTTCAGGTACATTCCTAGGTTTCACAATGAGCTAGCTGATGCCTTGGCTACTTTAGCCTCGATGCTCCCTTATCCAGGCAACACTCATATTGATCCACTAGAAATCCAAGTTCGGAATAAACACGGTTAATGCAATACAATTGAGATAGAACCAGATGGTGAACCATGGTATCATGACATAAAATGACTCCTGAAAATAAGAGAATATCCAGAGCATGCCAAAGGAGATAAAAAATCTTTTCTTTTCATTTCCCTTTTTTCTAATTTCTTTTAAATTAAAATTAAAAATAAACCTAAATTAATTCCTAATCAAATTATCCTATCAAATTAAATTAATTAACTCTAGCTAACAATTACTACAAATAATTAAGAACCAAATTTAAATGGAAAACTACCAATATTCCAAAATTAAAATTAAAAACGCAAAAATAAACTATTTTTTTGTGATTTTTCCATTTCTATGGGACAATTAAATTACTAATTAGTTTTAAAAATGCAATATTAAATCCTATATGCGAATGGAACATATTTTTGTATTTTTCATAATTTAAACAAAATTAACATGCGCAGACAAAAATGCAAACAATTAACGAAAAATACTACAAAAATCTACGAAATTGCAAAATAATGTGAAAAATTTATTTTTCTTGAATTTATGGGATTAATACATATAGGGCAAAAATCAAGTGCTCACAACTACCCCTCTTTGCTCGAAAACACGAAGAGTTTTCGTGCAAAGATAAAGTGAGCGGATACGAGCGATTTTTGCCTGTTTGAATACTCCGTGGGAAGCATTTTTGAAAGATTTGTCTGCACTCTGCTACCGAGGTTGCCTACATATCCTTGGATATAAAGGAATCAGGTCAGTGTAGTTCGGAAAGTTTTGGTAGCTGGGACTACCATGAAGCTGTGATTTCACTGTTGCTTCTCCTGCCGCTACTGCTTACTGAACTCCTTATTACACCTGACGAAATAAAAAAAGCTAGACTAAACTATTATCTAAACGTTACAAAAATCCCATCTATATCCTCAAACTTAATCTTGCGATTCTTGTTGCCTTGTTGACTTGTATTCTCCAGGTGAAGTCCCTTTGTCGTCGACTCGAATTGTAATCTGAGATGTTTTTCCTTTTCTCCAGGTGGATGCCTGATTGCTGAACTTGAACCGTCTTCCTCTGAATATTGTTGCTTTCCCTTCGTTCTCCAGGTGGGCTCCTATTTACCAATACTTTGTTCTCCAGGTGGGCTCCTGATTACCGATACTTAAATTCCTTCCCTTCCTTAAAACTGGTGTTGTTCTCCCTTTCTCTCCGGGTGGGCGCCTGATTGCCAAAACTTCAACTGTATTCTCTTGCTCTCCAGGTGGGCGCCTGATTGCCGAAACTTGAACTGTATTCCCTTGCTCTCCAAGTGGGCGCCTGATTGCCGAAACGTTAACTGTATTCCCTTGCTCTCTAGGTGGGCGTCTGATTGCCAAAACTTTAATTGTACTCCCTTGCTCTCCAGGTGGGCGCCTGATTGCCAAAATTTCAATTGTATTCCCTTGCTCTTCAAGTGGGTGCCTGATTGCCAAAACTTGAATTGTATTCCCGTGCTCTCCAGGTGGGCGCCTGATTGCCAAAACTTTAACTGCCCCGTGCTCTCCAGGTGGGCGCCTGATTGCTGGACTTGAACTGTATTCCCGTGCTCTCCAGGTGGGCTCCTGATTTCAACAAAATAGCCAAAACAAAGGAAATTTTCTACCCCAGTTTGGTGGCTGGGCACATATATGAGTGTTAACTGAATCATGTTACCAAGTATTCTAAGAATTTGAAAGCTAAATCCCATTATCCATGAGGGTCCTGAAAACTACTGGCTAAATGACAGTGTTAAATCTAAATTATATCTTCCAAAGGTATTACTTCCGCTACATCTTGTTAACTAAGAAGGTCTTAAAACTACACCCCATTATCCAGGAGGGTCCTGAAAATCAAAAATCAAGTCTTATCTTAAGAGTGACAACTTTTACGGCTGAATTATACTACCCTACAGCAGAACTTACGCTAAACTTTGTTATCTAATGGAAATGTTAAAGCTAAGTCCCATTATTCAGGAGGGTTCTGAAAGCTCTTAATTGAATCTTATCTCAAGCATGCAAACTTTGAAGCCAACTTATATTCCTTTGGGGTGCATTTATGCTAGATTTTGCTACTCATGGTTGTTTTGAATTTTAAACTAGGTCCCATTTTCCAGGAGGGTCCTGAGAATTTACGGTCAAACCTGTCTGGTGCTTGCTTTTCCTTACGGAGGGTTTCTCCGAAACAAACAAAATTTTCTGCCCCTGTTTCAATCAAAGAAAACTTGTGAATTTAAACATGGTGGTTGGTTTGTGGCCTTGAACTTTGAGGGAGATTGCTCTTTCACTTCCTATGGTAACTTCGGTTTTAACTCGAAAGATTTTGCCTGTTTATTGACTGACCACTTTTCTCTATCACCTTTATCACGGAGAATACCTCTGATCCGTTCAAACCCAATACCATTCATCTGTTGCATTGTGCTCATGTAATGAACCTTTGTGTTTCTCATGAATCCCAAAGCATGTCAATTGTCATCCACTCAGTGCGCATGCTGTTCTTTCTTGACTTAAATCACTAGCCTTGGCCTTGAGGTCTATTACTCCATCACTTGCCATGATAACTTTGATTTCTGCTTGGAAGACCTTGCTTATCACTGGTTAACCACTTCCTTTGTCAATCTTATCACAGAAAATACCTTTGATATGTTCACCCTACACCTTTCATCTGTTGCATTGTTCATGAATTGATATATACCAAACCTTTGTATTTCACATGAACCCCAAAACATGTTGATTGTTACCAACTTAGTGCGCACGTTGTTCTTTCCTGACTTATGCTACTTTGATGTGCTAGTCGGATCCCGTTTTGTGCAATTGGAAAGCTGGTGGCAAATTTTGAAGTCATTTCTCACTTGTTTTGACCAAACAGACTTGGGGAGAGGAAGTAAACAAGACAAAAGGAACAGAGTAAAGGACAATGGAAAGAGATGATTCCTAACAAGAAAACTACAAAGTAGAAACCTATCAGATGTGGATACCAACTCTAATGACCATGACATGCCCCTGTGGATTAAGTGTCTTAATCTGTCAAGCAAGTCTAATGTTTGACTCTTGTTGTACCTCTAAGCCGTAAAACTGGGCTTTCATACTCCGATTATTCTATCTGATTCACGATCTTTATTCGACTTGTAGTGCCCGAAGGGTTTTCACCATCAAGCCTCTCTCATTTTGTTCTTTCTCTCAACTCACTGTCGCCTTATGGTGCCTGTGAAGGTTTTCACCAATAGAACTCTCTCATTTTGTTCTTTTCTTCTTATTTCCTCTAATTTTGTAGATTACAAGGCATTGACCAGAGTAAAAACATCATATGCTCCTGGCATGTCTAAACTCAGCACTCTCAAAGATTATCCAGGAGGTCTTTCGGACTGTAATGTGGCTTTTGGATAGGGTTAGAAAGAAAGGATATCATAAAGGCTCAAAAATAACTAAGACAACGGGGTTAATTTATTTACAACTTTTGGAATCCATTCTAAAAATTTTGCCCCAATTTCTAAAACAGGAGAATTTGAATCTATTTTTCCCTTTTTTTGAATTTCCCAATCTCGATTTCGTGGGATTATAAAAAATTTTATTTGGTATGACCGAACCGTGAGGTTGCTTACGTATCTTGTGGTGACAAGAATCAGGTCAAACGTAGTTCACATGACTACTTTTGTTATTGCTATTTTTCTTTTTCTTTCTTTTCTTTTCTTTTCCCCTTTTTTCTCTATTTTTCTCTTTTTTTTTGTATTTTCCTTTTGAAATGAACCTTTAAAATAAACCCATGGGGACATGAACTCTTTTTTTTGCTTTTCTTTTTCGCATGACTCTAACTTGATTCCTAAAGAGGGGATGTCAAAGAAACTAGCACGGCCTCAAGAGGGTATCAAATGGTGTAAGTGTTTGGGTAGCTGCAAGAGGGCCTCCCAATCCCTGAAAATGCCAAGTACAACACATGCAACTTGAAATGAAAATTGAAGATCATGCACAATAGTTCTTTTGCAGCTTCGGTATTGATATCACTTATATGCCTTCCACTTTTCTTTAACGCCTTGTCAAGTACAGAACCCTCGTTGGGTGATTCCCTTTTCACAATGGATATCCCCCGTCAATTCGGAGAAAACTTCCTTGACTTTATCTTGTTACTTGAGGTGCACTTGAACTCAAAGTTGTTTGCTTCAAATCGTCTGGGATGCACTTTCTTTTAACGAATTCTAGCCATCCTATTAACTTCCCAAATTATCTGCCCCAGTTTCACACAATTCGGGCTTCAAATGATCTCAAAATTATGTACTTATTTCCTTCAAATGCCCCAATCATCTTCAAAATTGCTTCATTGCTTCATGAGTAAACTAACTTTTAAGACCAAGCCTAGAATTATGTATGCATGTCATGTCCCTAGAGTCAACAGGAAAAGGACTATAAAGGACAAGAGAACTAAACAAAAATGACTAGAAATAACAGAAAACAAAAAATTGCATTAGATAGATGGTGAAAGGGTTTGAACAACAAAACAAGCACACTAAACTAGGGTTACAACCCTGGAACAAACCTAGACAACACTAAACGAGCTACTACGACTAAACAAACTAGGCAAAATAAAAGAATAGAAGGGTTTGAGTCACAAGACAATATCCGGATTACAACCCTGAAAATAACCCGGGCAACAGAAATGACAACAAAATAAACCACCAAAACTCTTCTCCGGCTAACCAAGAAATGGAGCATCTTTCCAATTACCAAGTACGGCATCTTAGCCACTGAGTTTCGCATCAATATTTCTAAGACCATTACCAACTTCAATATCATCAACTTTAGTCCACAAGTTCCCAAGAGGATCTGCATGCTCCCTGTCACTGTCATTGATCACAATTAACCCTTCTTGAATCATTCTTTCTCTTTCCCTTTTCAAAGAGAGACAATCCTCAATGTTATGCCCTTGGACATTAGAGTGGTACATGCATCGCACACCAGGATCAAAGCCTTTTGCATATGGGTCAGGAGTATAGCCGAGGAGTGGCTCAATCAGGCCAGAATGCTTTAACTTTTCAAACAAGCTTGTATAGGATTCTCCGATGGGTGTGAAAGCATTTTCTTTTTTCAGTAGTCTTTTCACTTTATACTTTGGCCTCGGTTGGAACCTTTTGCGGGCAGGTGGTTGATATGCCTGAGGGGGCGGGTGAGACATTTGTGGAAGTAGTGTGGGCCATCCCGGGCCTCGGGGATGTGGAACATATGGTGGTGTATTGAGGACGGGGTATTGGGGAAGTGATGTATGATTTTGGGGGTCTTGTGGAGAGAAGTAGCAGTGGGGAGTATTACAAGGATATCCACGGGGTTGATATTGAGGTTGAAAGCATTTACCAAGAACAACCACTACACCCTGTCGTCGGCGGGGCTCGGCAACATCTTTTCTATCAATGGGATGACTATCCCGAGCAACTTGTTCGTTCCATCTGAGCCAAAAGTCCCTAAAACTTTCCTTGGGTTTCTTTTCCATCTGAGATAGGGAGGAGCGGTCTGGGACAATGTCGATATTGTACTGAAAGTGTCGCACAAAATCTTGATCCATGTCGCCCAATGTATGCCACTTACTGACATCTTGACGATTATGCCATTCCAAAGTTGCCCCAGTCAAGCTCTCACTGAAATACGCCATCAACAAATCATCTTTCTCGCCAACAATTCACATTTCACTGCAATAACCCCTCAGATGGGCTACCGGATCTCTACCCCCATCATACAAGTTAAACTTTGGCACTTTAAACCCCGCGGGCAGGCGAACGTTAGGGAACATACACAACTCTTTGTAAGACATGCTAACCTGGTTTCCCATCCATTGCATGTTCTTTAAAGACTACTTTATGCTTTTCAGCTTCCCGGATATCTTATCTCGCCCTTCTTTTCCTATAACCTTTTCATTTTCAATATGAAGCTCATCCCGAGGGCTCTTCTTGTATGAGTCAGGAACCTTGTAGGCAACCTTTGAGGGATAATATTGGGTATCATGAGCTTTGAGTGGGTATTCATTATTGGAAATAGTGGATATGACAGGAGGGCAATTTTGGGGAGAGGTAATTGGAGGATGAGTGATGGAGCTACTAGGACGGTTGGAAAAGCTGTGATAAATTGGTGGATCTGGAGAGTATGGGGGATCATCCGGCACTATGGCCGGAGTTTGGGTAAGGGTAGCATCTAAGAAGCTAGGTGGTGGAAGGGGTGGTGCCTTCCCAATCATCCAGGCCTGATACATGTCTGTCATGTGTAATCCTAACATTCTTACCTCATCAGCCAAACCAGTGTCCTGTTCAACCAACTGCTTTCGGGCACCGGTATCAACCAACCCAATTTTGTTGTTGTCCACCATTGCCTTTTGACTTTATGTTGTGGAGAGGAGTTACTACTTCGAGAACCACAAACCAACCACCTTTCTGCTATGAAGATATCAAAAGGAACAAAATGGGGTCATCCCGTTAGCGTTAGGGCATTCAACAACAAAAATATCACATTGCGTGCAATGCACCTAGCAACAATTAATGATTCTAGAATGACTTCGAGGGTCGTAAGGTCACTTGGCACCATCCCAGTTTATCCATTTGAATCTTCTCTTTTCTTTTCTTTCCTTGCACTTCTTAGCTTGCTCGCTTTCTTTCCCCTTTTTTCTTTCTGATTATCGCTCTTTTCTTTCCTCTCATTTCTTACCTCCCATAATTTCACCATCTTTTTCTTCTTCTTTTTTTCTTTTTTTTCTTTTTCTTTTCATTTAATAATAAAAAAAATGATTCGATCAGACCCTATGTAGGTTGCCTACGTATCATGACCCCGCATGAATCAGATCTTTGCGTAGTTCTGGAAAATCGGGAATAAAGTAAACAAACTAATGTTCTCTTTTTTCTTTTCTTTTTTGTTTCTGTTTACCTTAATGACTACTCTGGTGAGAAAAGAGATATAAAAGAAGCAAATCTTTTTTTTTTTGAATTTTCTAGACTCAATATTCTATAACCTATCCTAAACTCAAGCTTAATGAGCATATATTTTTTCTCTTTTTTTTTTTTTTGAAACTAACACTCTATGGGAAATTCATAAGGAAAAATCCTACAAGAGAAAAATATTTTTTGATTCTTTTTTTTAGGAAGAAAATCTAAAGAATAAACCACAAAAAAATATTTTGAATTTTCATTTGATATCTTGATGCAAGATTTCGAAACAAATAATGAAAAAGATAAAACAAAATATTTTTGGATTTCAATTTGATTGCCTAAAGGAAGAAACTTTAAATAAAAGATAAAGTATGTTCTTTTTTTCTTCTATGTACAATATCCTAAAGTTCTAATGAAAATAAATTTTTTTATTTTTCATTAATTTCCCAAAGAAGAACCTCAAAAGAAAGTCTTTTTGGATTTTTGAAATTAATACCTTAAAGAAAACCTTTTAAAGAGGTACTAAAAGAAAATTCTATTCTTTTTTTTTTTGGATTTTTAGTCTTAATATACTAAAGGAAATATAAAAATAATTTATTTTAAGTTCTAGATATTAATTGCCTAAAGGAAAAACCACAAAAGATGTTTTTGAACTTATAGAGTTAGTATTCTAAAGAAAAAATCTAACAGAAATATAAAAATGCCAAATCTCTTTTTTTGGATCTTTGATTTATTACACATATTTTTTTCAAATACAAAATACGAAATAATAACAAAAGACTCGACAAACTTAACTAGACTATGACAGACTCTAGCATCAACTAAATGACTGAAATGAACAATAGACTCAAAAAAACAAAAAACAAAAAACTCCTCAGGCAGCTCCTGAATGCAGTGGTCCTGGGGTATCTGTCATGCTCAAACTCCGGTAAGTGGATCCACACCTGTATGAGAAAACTGAAACCAACACTATGTGAGACAACAATATTCCCTACTAGACACATGCAAGACATGATTGAGGCTATTTTTACAAAATGGCTTATTTGGCCAAAAGGTGGCTAGAAGTGCAAAATTTGGTTAAGACCCCGCAGAGACAAGAACCTAAGATTTACTAGGAAGACCGGACCCTATGCGGGTTGCCTACGTATCATGCCCCGAAAGACGAGAATCAGATAAGCGTAGTTCGGGCAAATTGGATACGGGCGAGAATTAAAAAAAACACAACTAATTTAGAGAAAATATTTTTTTGTCTTTTGTTTTTGAAAAATGATGAAACATGTAAACTTCTTTTGGATTTTCTTTTCCCTTTCTTTTTTTTTTTGATTTTTGATTTTCGGAAAATGATGAAAAAGTGCAAAATCTTTTTGAATTTTTCCTTTTTTTGGTCTTTTTCTTAACAAAAATTTGACATAAAACATAATTGGGACCTACTTGCTTTATTTTCACACTTCACCCTCTCTTTTTTTATTTTTATTTTTTCATTTGCCCTCAGCTATCATTGGTCCGCCAAATGACCTTTTTACCCTTGAAAATTGCAACATGTAGCACATAGGATGCATCAGGATGGTCTTTTATTGTTTAGGCACACCTGTCCTAGGACGGACCCAACCCCTGTGTTGAGTCCCCAAAGTCAGATGCACGTGATGCAAACAAACGTTCCTACTAGGTATCCGGCATGAGGCTGAGTTATTCTAAGTTCAAAACTTGGGTATGTTGTTCTAGACTTGTGTACCCGAGCGGACAACTCGAGCCGAGGGGGGCTACGTACCGGGAACCAAAAGGCCATCCGGCTTTTTGTCCGAGCCTCTTCCTAATTTAAGATATGACACTAATAGAGAGGAGTCACGCCAGCGTGCACATCCCCAAAGATGAGAAGAAAAGGGTTTCGTAGCAGTTTATATACAGTTCAGGTAATATCAAAGCGGTAAAAAGCAACATTTAGCAAATTAGGCCCAAACATGTAATTAATACCAGATAATAAATAAAAGCCAAATATAACAATTATTCTAAGCTCGAATTCTTGAACCCTGAACTAGAGATTCTGGGTTCTATCCCCAGCGAAGTCGCCAGAGCTGTCACACCTCCTTTGTACCTACACCCCCGGAAGGGAGTATATAGGGAGTTTTTTCCAACTTAAAGTGACAATCGAAGCGGGATTATTTTATTAAAAATTCAGAGTCGCCACTTGGGATAACTTATGGTGTCCCAAGTCACCGATTCAAATCCCGAATCGAGAAAAGATTGACTATATTTTACAGTCCACGAACACAAAAATCCAGGTAAGGAATTCTGTTAACTCGGGAGAAGGTGTTAGGCATTCCCGTATTCCGTGGTTCTAGCACGGTCGCTCAATATATTATAATTGGCCTATTATCTGATTTTAGCACATATTTTAACCTATGGTTCAATTTTAACTTATTAACCGTTTTTATTCATTTTTAGGAAGATTGTAACGTTATTAAAACACGTCTTGAACCACGTCACATAAATGCACCAGCGGTCCTCAACATATTTTATCTAACATTGTTGAGATTTGGATTTGGGTCACATAAATGCGCACCCGAGTTTAGGAAGGTAAATTATTAAAATAACGCATCTAGAGCAACTACGCATTTGCAACTTTGCGAGGGCCATGAAAATTCGCTAAATGGCACGCCTCGATTTCTAAGGATGAACAATATTAGCTGAGAGAGTGCCATGCATTTTAAGGTTTTGTTCGGCACGGCGCACCTCGATTTATTCTAACCAAAAGGTTTCTAAACTAACTCCTGAGGGCTATAAACTATTTGTATTATATAATATGGCTCGCCTTAATTGTAAAAAGGGGTTTGGCTAATTGATTAAAGGGCATAAGAAATTCTCGAATCAATTTTACGAAACTAGACTTAACCAATTTGTAACGATGAGGAATTGTGCCAGTTATTAGATACTAACTGGGACAACAATCGCCAACAACAAGAGAGACTATTTCGAGGCAAGCCAAACGCATAGAGCGGGGTTTACCATTTTCTGGCTCTGAGTGCTTTCAAGATTCTGGGCACAGATTGAGCCCAAATTCTTAATGTGAGATGAATGTCCAAGGACATACCCCCAAGCAGACTTAGTAGGCCATAACTTGCGTCAAATGGGCCAGTATCAGGCCCCAAACCTCAGAATCAGCCTTTAAGCACAGATCGGCTAGCTAGCAAATTGATTTAGATTAAAAGCACAACGAGATTAAATTAACAATTATTTATGAACCTTAACTAATTAACACAAATTGCCTAATTAAATTTCTATTTCTATTTTTTGGCATGTATTAGCCAAATCTGCTTATGGAAGAGAACATCCAATGATCCAAACGAATGAGATACTGGGCTCGAGAAACAAGCACATGTAGCAGCAACATGTCGTTTTCTTTGCAAAGGACCTCACAATCCAAAGCTTAATGAGCTCAAAACCTTTAAAGAACAAGGCTGAAGATCATAGACTTAATATCGAATCCATGCTAATGCAAAATAACCACAATTAACAAGTGAAACATGTATTGACAAATCTCATCACTGTCCAATAACTAATACACCCAGGAAACTTTGAATATTATTAACACATGTCCAGAAATGACTCGTAAGGAAAAAATAAAACTGACCATGACCTGGGACCCCATTCGATTAGCTATTCCTGAATGTTGTTTAAACACAATACATATGCCATGACATTTTAAATGAATCATACAACAAAATATAGCTCTAATACAGTCCCCTTCACTTAAGTTCCAAAATGAAATGTAGGATCCAATTACTGACTCATTTAACACATACTGCATAAGGTCTAAAATGTTCTGAATCACCTACACTCCAATAGAACCATATTCAAATCCTAAAGTAAACACATAGCATTTAGGAAGAACATGAAACGGAAGAAATTCAAAAAATTTATTTCCATTTCAATCTTCA
This sequence comes from Nicotiana sylvestris, assembly GCF_000393655.2. Classification (NCBI taxonomy): domain Eukaryota; kingdom Viridiplantae; phylum Streptophyta; class Magnoliopsida; order Solanales; family Solanaceae; genus Nicotiana; species Nicotiana sylvestris. Next base: position 71,521,469 of record NC_091058.1, read on the forward strand.
ATTTGAGTATCACATTGTACGAGTCTCAAGAACGTGTACCTGGAAATAAAAGGGAATAACAAAGGGAATGGAAGGTCAGTAACCAGCAACAGCAGATCAAGAACCCAGCAATACCAATGAAATAGTAAAACCTCCACATCAACCCAACTAGCTTTTAAAATCCAAATCAAACTATCTTCTAACCCATATGAATCAGAGGTAACTTCAAAAATAAAAAAAAACCTCAAGAATCAAAGAATTACTCCAATGGAACAGTGAAGTTCTGATATTTTAGACCCTTACAGTATTTCCAGTCATTTTTCAATTTTTCATATCTCCTCCCCCTAAAAAAATTCAGCAAATGATGCTTTTATACAGGGGTGTTAGGGCAGCAGAAATGGGTTTCAAATTTTGCACTTTAATCCCTCTTCAACTTTCGTTTTTGCTTAAAAATCCTCAGTTCAAAAATCCAATTTCATTTTAGTCCCAAAGTCAGCTTTTAAGAAGCTTCCCATTTCTGTTACAGAAAGATTCCTTAAGCCCAAGTTCCTAAACTACACCTTAAGCACCTAAAAATTACCCCAAAATTTATGGGTCAAGCTGACCCAATAATTAAAATAAAACACATATGGGTCAGAATGCCCCGACTCAATTTGGTATGAGTCTGTAAACTCCAATTACATTCCCTCTTGGGCTTTTGATTCTTCATAACCCAATTCAAGATCAAACTTAGAAAAACCAATGGGCTAAACGAAATTGCCCCCACAAGAAAAATTAGAATTCCTTTATCTTGCAAACAAAAGAGAAAAAATGAAATAAAATAAAAGAACCAAGTCTTGAAACAAACACAAACTGACAACTTTTGATTTTAAGCATGCAAGCATCTACTGACTCAGAACGAAGAAAATAATAGAGAGAAGAAGAGATGGAGCAAAAGGGGAATGAAAACTGGAATGAAACGAATAGGAAAACAATTAAGGACTCGAAATACCTAAATGGAAATGGACGGACCTCTGCCATGGCTCTGAACGGACCTCCATTATCCCGAGTTCAAGCCGAAATTGGTATTCATCGCGGGTTCTTGTTGAAAACCAGCGAGAAATACCAATGTAGACCCTAACCGGTCATGGAGACTTGAAGAAGTCAAGAAATTTTGCTTTTTTTTCTCTGCCCCTTTTTAGATTTGAAATTGGCTCCACTTTGTGGCGATTCGAGGGATATTAGTTAGGGATTGGGAAAGGGGAGGTTGAGGGGGTTCTATGGTGAGATTTTGAGGCTGGTCCAAGGTGGCGCTGTCGGGCTCGAAGGGGTGGGGAATGGTGGCGGCGTTAGGGTTTGGGTGGTGTCTCTAAGAGTGAGTTGAGAGAGAGATGGTGAGAGAGGGGGGTAGAGGGGTTCGGACACTATTATACCTATCAAACCCCACTTCCGGACCGTTAGATCAACGGTCCTGATTTGGTCTGTTAAAACGGGGTCGTTTCAGTTAAGTGGAGATCAGACCGGGTAGGAAACGGGTTTGGGCCTCAATTAAACGGGTTTCAAGGGAAAATTATTTGGGCTGGAGACTTGGAATTAGATAAAGCCCAAAAATCTGATTCAATTCCTCTTTTGCTTTCTTTTCTTTTCATTTCCCTTTTTTCTAATTTCTTTTAAATTAAAATTAAAAATAAACCTAAATTAATCCCTAATAAAATTATCCTATCAAATTAAATTAATTAACTCTAGCTAACAATTACCACAATTTAAGAACCAAATTTAAATGGAAAACTACCAATATTCCAAAATTAAAATTAAAAACGCAAAAATAAACTATTTTTTGTGTTTTTCCATTTCTATGGGACAATTAAATTACTAATTAATTTTAAAAATGTAAGATTAAATCCTAACTGTAAATACAACATATTTTTGTATTTTTCATAATTTAAACAAATTAACATGTGCAGACAAAAATGCAAACAATTAACGAAAAATACTACAAAAATCTACGAAATTGCAAAATAATGGGAAAATTTTATTTTTCTTGAATTTATGAGAGTAATTCATATAGGGCAAAAATTACGTGCTCACAAATGGCATGACCCTGTAGCAATAAGTACCCCCATGGAGTGGTGAAAGCGGTATTTTTTGCATCATCCTCATCCATTAGAATTTGGTGATACCCAGCATAGCAATCCATGAACGATTGTATCTCATGCTTTGCGCAATTATCTACAAGAATGTGGATATTTGTTAAAGGAAAATTATCCTTTAGACTTGCTTTGTTCAGGTCCCTGTAGTCAACACAGACTCTGGTTTTTCCATCCTTCTTTGGCACAGGCACAACATTCGCCACCCAGGTGGTGTATCAGATAGCTCTGACCATAGTAGCACTTAGTTGCTTCATTATTTCCTCTTTGATTTTGTCACTCATATCTGTTTTAAATTTTTTTTGCTTTTGTTGGACTGGTGGAAAATTAGGATACGTAGGAAGCATATGAACCACTTGATCAGCACTTAAACCCAGCATATCATCGTAAGACCAAGCAAACACATCTCTGTATTCAAATAAAAGTTGAATCAAGGCATCGGTGTGAATGCGTATCTTCATTTCTCTAACTTCTTCATGACATCTGATATTAATCGGCTCAGTTTCATTAAGGTTGGGCTTAGGCTTGTTTTCAAATTGTTCCAACTCTCTTTTAATTTCCTCAACAACCTCATCTTTATAATATTCAACCTCTTGATGTATTATTTCGATATTAGACAGCTTTTTAAGATCAGGGCGTGAATTCCGCATGCATGTCGTGTTATTAAAGTCGGCATTAACAAAACTAAAATGGAAACAAAATGATAGGAATTAGAAAAAGGAAAAGATACAAAACTTAATACCAAACTAAACTGCATTTCATTGAATTTGAAAGAATAGAAGGATTAACATCAAAACAAAACAATCATACTGAGATGTTTGGATTACAACCCTGAAAGTAACCCAAAATACAAAAACAATTCTGCAAAAGCAAACTACCAAGACTCCTTCCTTGTGAGGAGAGGAGTTGCTTCCCAGTTGTTGAGCATGGTGTCTGGGCCAATTAGTTGCATATCGGCACGACTAGTGCCTATACTAGCCTGGATCATATTCACTTCAGAAAATATCTAGCTGAGTCCATGGCAAATTTCATCAATTGTTTTCCTGTACCGGGGAATTTTGACCCTCTTGGAGTTGTGGCTTGACAAAAGTGTAGAAACTGTGAGGGATAGGTTGTTGTAAGACCATCCATGCTTTTTGCGATGCCTGGCTTTGTCTTTGTTTGCTTGTGTTTGCCTGAAGCCTAAACCAAAAGTACCCTGGTTACTGAACGGCGAAATGGGTCCCAAATTTCCTTGCAATAATGCTCCCAAGCCTTTTCCTGACTCATAACCTTGTCTCAGCATGAGTGCAACCACCATTACAGATGTGGGGGATAGACGAGGATGCAGAATGGGCTTTCCTTCCTCATCATGGTCCACAGCAACCACTTCAAAACCCTGATAGACAATGGACTCACACCATTCCTTGGCCTCAATACAGGGTATTAACGAGTCTTTATAAATGGAAGACTCGTCTTCTTCGTGAACAATAATTTCTTACCTGTCATGTTCAAATTTGAGCATCTGATGCAAGGTGGATGGCACAGCTCAGATCGTATGGATCCATGGCCTTCCAAGAAGAAAGTTATAAGAAGTGTCCAAGTCCACTACTTGGAAGACAATTTCAAAGTCAACCAGCCCAATCGCCATGGTAAGGTTAATCTCTCTGATGGTATCTCTCATTGAGCCATCAAAATCCAGGGTGCGTATATTGCTGGGTCGGATTATGTCTGTATTGATCTTCATGCTTTGCAAGGTGGAGAGAGAACATACATCTACGCTCGAGCCTCCATCAACCATGACTCACTTTACGTAGTGCCCCTCACATTTAACAGTCAGGTGTAAAGCCCTACTGTGCCCGGCTCCTTCTTTGGGGAGCTCATCATCAGTGAAGGTGATTATGTTCACCTCAAAAAATTTGTAGGCCATCTTCTCCAACTGATTCACTGTGGTCTTCTCTGAGACATGTGCCTCGTTCAGGATCTTGATTAGTACCCGAGCATGCTCTTTTGAATGTGTGAGCAGAGATAATAGAGAGATTTGGGCAGGAGTCTTTCTCAGCTGGTCAATGATTGAGTAATCCTGAACTTTCATCTTTTTCAAAAACTCTTCCACCTCTTCTTTAGTGACTAGTTTCTTTATTGGCAATTGGCCTTCTCTGATTTTCTTGGCCTTCTTCAACTCTTCTGGAGAGTAACACCTCTCCGATCGAGTCAAACCTCCAGTTTCCCCCACTTCTTCTATGATTTCCTTGCCTTTGTAAGTCATCACAATTTTTTTGTAGTTCCAAGGGATGGTTTTCGTGTTTTTCATAGGGTGTTGCACGGCAGGTTTGATTATGATCGGCTATGTTATACCCGTCGTATTGCCCTGATTCTACCTTGTGATGGGGTGACCTCCAAGAACATACAACTTTAGCTTGGAACATTGGAGTGAACTTCCAACCTAGAGATTTTTGGAACAAATAAAGTTGCCTTCTCTGATCTCTGGGCTCCTTTCACAATCAATGGCACATCTCGGCTTGGACTTACTTCCAGACTTGTTTCTTCTTGAATTGCTCTCGCTGTCATTTCTACTTGACCGACTGGCTTGTATTCTTGATCTAGCCAATCATTCCCACAAAATGAACATCATTGTATACTGGTAATAGATTGTTTGTCACATTAGGAGGGTCCTCGCCATTTGTCACTGCAATTAGTTTTTCAGCAATGAGTCTTTCTATGGCTCTTTTCAAAGCCAACAGTCATCAGTGCTATGCCCTGGGGCACCTGAATGATATTCACATCTAGAATTTGCTTGAAATCCATGTGAATCAGGATGCATATGGTGGGGAATGATGGGTCCAATCACGTCTATTCTGGAATAGACTAGAGTATGATCAGCTAATGGAGTGAATTTTTCCGTCGGCCTCTGCTCTTAACCATAATCCTGCTTGGGACGAGCATTGTAGGGTGCCCAAAATTTTTGTTGCTGAGGTCGGAGGAGTCTTGGAGCTGGTACCCGTACCTGCTGATTGGGAGGCCGAGCATATGATTGAGCATTGAACACTGTATATTGTTGTGGGCCCATAGAGTATTGAGGAATTGGCGGGGGATAATAATGTTGAGCGAAGCTAGATTGCCCCTGCTAAACTTGCACATGAGGGTGCGATGCCACTCTTTGAACTTTCCTGGATCCCGAAGTCATCATGGATCCTTCATCTATCTTCTTTCTATTTGCCAAACTTCCCAACCCATTTTGGATTGCTTGGGTGGTGGCTTTGAGAGCAGCTTGACTTACAATTCTGCCAGTTTTGAGGCCATTTTCGATCATCTCCCCTATTATGATTGCTTCTGCAAAAGGTCTACCCATCACGGACATCATGTTCTTAAAGTAATCAGGCTCTTGAGCCTCTATAAAAACAGTGATCAACTCGTGGTGATCCATGGGTGGCTTGATTCTAGCCGCTTGTTCCCTCCACTTGATTGTATACTCCCTAAAGCTTTCAGTCAGCTTTTTCTTCATATTGGATAGGGAGTTGTGATCTGGTGCAATATCTATGTTGTATTGGAACTGTTTAACGAAGGCTTGGGCCATGTCATCCCAAATATGCCAGTGAGAGATATCTTGGTCAATGAACCATTCAGAGGCTACCCCCATAAGACTTTCCCCAAAATAAGCCATCAGCATTTCTTCTTTTCCACCTACACCCCTCAGCTGGTTGCAGTACCTTTTCAAGTGGGTGATAGGGTCGTCGTGTCATCATATTTCTCAAATTTTGGGGTCTTGAACCCTGGTGGCAGATGGATGTGAGGGAACATGCATAGATCACTAAATAAAACACTTTTGTGACCACCTAGTCCTTGTATGTTCTTTATATTCTATTCAAGACTTTTCATTTTCCTGGTTATCTCATCTGGCTTAATCGTCTTGGCAGGCTTTTCATTTACTATTAGTAACTCGTACGAAAGGGTTTGATTGTATGGAGTCGAGACCCTGAAAGCCATATTTGGGGAGTAGTATTGGCCATCATAAGCATGATATGGTGGCTCATTATTTTGCCTCATCACAGGAAGTGGTGGCGGGGTTGTATATACCAGTGCTCCATACACGACAATAAGGGTGTTCCTGATCGGTGCAGTTAAAGGTTGCACATTAGAGGTACCAGGGGCGGCATGGAAGCTGTAGTTTGGCACATATGGTGGTGGAATGTGATCGCTCGTTGCATGAAGCGGCAGTTGAGTAGCCAGGGGTACGGTTGAAGTTCCCTCTGAGGGATCCTGAGGCGGAGGCTGACCGGAGACCCAAGCCTGATACACATCAGACAGTTGTTGTTTCAATCTTCTTACTTCCTTCGACTCTTGCTCAACTGACTGACCCTAGGGGTCGTCACCAACCAACGCAATTTCATCATTGTTTGTCATTGCTACTTTTCCTTTAGATTTGGTGAAGTAATGATGTGTTGCCAGTTTCACCACAAACCAACCACCTTAAGCTTACTAAATAAGAGACAACAAACGTGGTAGGGTTAAACATTTTACATATATGAATCACACGTAATATGTTATGTCTCTAACATTATCACTATTTCTAACATGCTTTTGGAAGGATTCATGTTTCATTCTGGCTTATAAGGTTGCTGCTTATTGACACTCTTATTTCCTTCTTTTTTTTTGTTTTTCCTTTCACTTGCCTTATTTTGATCCCTCATTTTAGAGTCATTAAAAAATATTTGATCGAACCTTTTGGAGGTTGCCTACGTATCATGTCGCCGCATGGAGCAGATCATTACATAGTTTAGGAACATGACCATATGTTTTTTTTTAATTTTTTTTTAATACATATATATACAAAAAAAACAACATCTTTTGGGTTCATTTTTTAATTCTTCTAAAACAAAAAAAACTTCATTGATTTTTAATTTATATATATATATTCATATAAGACTTAAAAACAAGAATTACACAAAGATAAACATTTAAACAAGACTAGACTTCACTCAAACAAACTTCTTAGGATAGAAGGCAAAACAACAAGACTCAAATTACCAAAAGACTCTTACAGACTCAATGATAACAAAAGAATAATCAAAAGGACTGCTAACTAAAAGAAGACTTTGATCTCTGCAGTAGAATCCACCAGCATCACTGTAATCAAGGCGCTTGTTCCTGTGGCTGGCCCCCAACATTGCGGTAGATCATCTCCAAGTGTGCAGATATATGACAGGAGACATTCAATGATACTTATGCAAACCGCTGATGTGTCATTCCCTAGCAAATCCTGCATGCTCGTGAGGTATATATGGCTACCTCGAGGATCTTTCCCTTAATTTATTCCTGAGCCAAATGCAACTCTTGATTTTGCTGACCATGGGTCTCAGCTAGATCCAGCGCATCACGCTCGCGGTCCAAGGCCATATCTCTCTGGCTCCTAATTTCTAGTAACTCTCCCTCCAATCGATTGATCATACTTTGGTAGTGATATCTTTCTATTTCAAACTCCATGATCTGGCTCTCCTTGCTTGACTCAACTCCCCCTATCTGATCCCTCAAACCTTGGATTAATGGAGCAAAACCTCTACGTTCATGATCACGGACCACATTGAACTGGGCTTCTCTTTCTTCTTGTTGTTGAGCGGTAGTGATCACTTTTTTCTGTCTAATTTGAGCTTTGAGTGCTCGCCTCTCTTGTGCCCACTGAGATTGTTCCCGCTCAAAATCATCCTGTTGTATGTCAATGGCCGTCTCCAGAATGCCTTTATCTTCTTGTAAAATGTCAATACGGGATTGGAACTCTTGTGCCACTTCCCTTCCGATTTCTCTAACTCTGGCCTTTGTCTCCTCCCAATCAACTGCATGCCGTATGGATCTTTATGGCCTTTAGTCGGGGATAGTCTGGTTGTGAAACCACTCAAGGTATGCAAGGCTTACCTCCCCACGTTCACGATCAACTGCCATCTCGTCCAAATCAGAAAATCGACCACCGAACCAAACCTTTTGTGCATATGACTCCCTTGGACGTTCCTCTCCCTTGAATTCCCACATGAACGGACGCATGTCCTCAATCAGGGCCTCTTTTGCTCTCTCTCCCTAGCTGGCGCATGATGCGTAGGGGCGCGTAGGGTTGGAAACCTCTGAAACCCATGAGTATGAAGAATGGGTGATACGTCGACATATATATGACCCTAGCAGAAGAGAACTAATAATAGTTCCAAGTGATTCTATCACCACTCAATGAACCAAGTAATGTCTTCCAGACCCTCACCCTCTCTGGAAGATTACAACTCACGGCCCTGTATGGGTGACATCTAATGTAATTTAGCCAATTATCATTGAAATTTATTACTATTGGATAATGATAAAGGTGCTTTATGAACCACATCTACAGCAAAATGTTGCATCCCTCAAAGTAATCTTCACCCTCTTGGCAATGGGTCAAAGCTCGAAAAATATCTCCCAAAATCATGGGAAGAATGGTATGATCCTCGCTACTTTGCAAAAATGAGACTACCGCATCTTATCAAATTTTGATGCACCCACCACGCTCTGGAAAGACCATGATCCCCAGAAATGATATCATGAACGCGAATATTCTCAACTCCCTCCAGGCGTCGTAACTAAATTGGTTGACGAATTTCGTGTCTGAGAAGTTCTCAAACCCTTTCTCGTCCCCATGTCTATCATAGAAATATTCCAATGGAACCCAACCTTCGTCCAAGCAATCCATCAGAATTCAACGGAGGCATAACTTCTTCAAAAAGTTGTTCAAACCAACTTTTCTCAGGGCAGCAGGCTTTTTCCCACGAAAGTCTCTCCCCAATACGGTAAAGCCACCTAATTCTTCCAATGTGGGCATCATTTCACAATCTTTGAACCTGAAGACTTTGTTTATTGGGTCCCAAAAACTCACTAGGGCCTCGATTAAATATCTATTAGGCTTAATTCCCATGATGTTTGGGAGGAAATTGAGCTGTTTGAATACTTGATTCCGTTCCCATGGCACAAAACTAGCCCACCAATTACAGAGACTACTTGGGGTCTTATCTCTTATTAAGAACATAGGAGATGTCTCATTCCTTACCCTTTTCTGACTGCTTTTTTGTGGAGAATTTAGGGTGAACCTAAGAATAAGAATTAAAAAAAGAGTCAGGACTTATCTAAACTATATGAAATTCTGATTATTCATTTTTTTTTAAAAAATGCCATTTAAGACTCGATCTATTTTTCATTACTATTTTTGAAATTAGCGGACACAAAAAGTAGGAAAATGGCTATATTATGAAACGGCCCTTTGATGCTTCCATAGAAGACTTAAAGAATGTCTTGGTAAAAACGGCTAAGCATGGGGGCAAAATAGTAAAAAATAAATAGAAAAAAATAAACAAAATGGTTATTTTAACGAAAATGACCCTTTGATACTCCCGAGAGAGGTTCAAAGGGTGTCTCGGCAAATATAACCAGACAAAACTAGATAAAACGACTATTTTTTGTTTGTTTGCGAAAACAGCCTTTTGGCACTTCCGTAGAAGGTTTTAAGCTATCTCGACAAAAATGGTTGGACATAAGGGTAAAATGGTAAAAAAGCAAACAAAGACAGATAAAATAGCTATTTTACAATAATGGCCCTTCAGCACTTCCGAGGAAGATTTTAAGGCTGGATTGGCAAAACGGCTGGAATACGAGGGTAAAGCAGTAAAAGGTGACCAAAAATTACATTTTTTCGAAAATTTTTATGCACATGCAGAATTTTATGCTCCTTTTTTTTTGAAAAATGTGGGCTGAACCTGATGGAAGTTGCCTACGTATCTTACATCCGGTGAGAATCAAACCCGCGTAGTTTGGTGAAACTAGGTACTTTTCTCTTTTGATTTTTATGAAAATTAATCTTTACATCTCACGCCAGATTACTACAAAATCTTTTTAAAAAAGACAATTTGTACTAACTAGGAGAATGATTTTTTTTTAAATAATTTTGCTACACTAATTTTCTAAAGCCAGTCGACAATGCAAGTAAGCCTCCAAATGAGGTATCAAGTAGCACATAAGTGGACATGATGGTCTCAAAGAGGATACCTATCTTATACGGACTCGGTCCCTATGCCGAGCTTCGCTAAGTCAAATGCATGTGATGCAAATAAAGCGAACCTACTAAGGATATCCGGCATGAGGTTTGTTCTTCTAAGTTTAAATCATATTTGAGAAGGTATCTAGACTGGCTTACTCGAGTGGACAACTCGAGCCAAGGAGGGTCAGCATACCGGTAGCATTGCTTTTCGGCTTAGCTGGTGGTGCTCCCACCTAAAACATGTGTGACTAAAATCCTTCATCGGGTGACATGCACCTCGGCTATCTCAAAGAAAGCGAGCTATGTCAAGCAAATGCCAAATTTTTAATCTCAAGAAGACTCAGAGGGGGCGCGTGAGAAGACAGTTTATATGTATAATTCAGCAATATCAAAGTGGTAAAAAGCGAACAGGTAGCACATTAGGCACAAATAAATCACATTATATACAAAAATTAATAAAGCCAAATAAAAAGTCAACATGTACAAGCTCGAATTTGGTTGTTCCCAGTAGAGTCGCTAGAGCTGTCACACCCCTTTTTACCCCCTCCCCAAAAAGAATGTATGCTATGGATTGTGGGTTAAAGAGTTTTTCCAATCGAAGTGACAAATTTGAGTAGGGATTATTTTATTTACAAAGTCACCACTTGGAATTGATTTTTCGGTGTTCCAAGTCACCATTTATTTAAATCTGAGTCAAATGAAGGTTTAACTCTATTTTTATCGGTCCACGAAAACAAAGTTTGGGTAAGAAATTCTGTTGACCAGGGAGAAGGTGCAATGCATTCCTCGAGTCCCGTGGTTCTAGAACAGTCACTTTAACTTAAAACTTGGCTTGAATTAATTTTGGACAAACTCTGATTTATATAATTTTTATGTTTTACCTATCCACTTTTATCTCTTGATTATTAGAATTATTAAAATAATTTGTATAATATTACGTTGCCATAACCACGCCACGCAAGCGAATGCGTGATCAAATAACAAAATTAACTTATCATAATTGTGCTTCGCAAGCGAATGCGAAATCATGACAATCAATTATTTATAGTACTTTTGAGAAATTACTACAGTTGAGAAAATTGGCTCTTGAAGATTAAAATTCAACTATCGCGCTACGCAAGCGAATCCACGATTTTAGCAAAGAATTAACTAAATTAAAAATTAACTAAAACTAATGGGTATGTTATGAGATTATTGAATTAATTTATTGAATGTTAAACATCACGCTACGCAAGCGATTTCGTGAGTTAAACTGTACCTACTAATTGCCTGGCGTTTAAATTAATTAATTAAGAAAGCGATTGAATTATTTTAATTAGTTAAATAAAACAACTGATTCGAATTTATTATTTAGAGAAATACGACACTTGAATTTGGACCAACTTTATTTGTTTTGAGGAAATGAGCCACCAGAGGAATCACCAACAGTTGAATAAAGTATAACGACCCGACCGGCCATTTTGAGCAATTGCACTTCACTCGGTTGTTTGAGGGTAGCTCTATATGAACTATTAAAACTTATGTAAATCGTCGATTTTGGTTACATGTAATTCGAAATTGATTTAGAAGAATGATTCTCAACTAGAAGCTTTAAATTTGAAAGGTTTGACCAAGTTTAGACTTTTTATAATTTGACCTCGGATTGGATTTCTGATGGTTCCATTAGCTCCGTTGGGTGATTTTAGACTTAGGAGCATGTCCAGATTGTGAGTTGGAGGTCCGTAGTAGAATTTGGCTTGAAATAGCGAAAGTTGAAATTTTGGAAAGTTTGACCGGGAGTGGACTTTTTGATATCGAGATCGGATTCCGATTCTGGAAGTTGGAGCATGTACATAATGTCAAATGTGACTTATGTGCAAAATTTGAGGTCAATCGGACATGATTTGATAGGTTTCGACATCGGTTATGGAAGTTTGAAGTTTCAACTTCATTGATTTCGAATTGAGGTGTGATTCATCGTTTCAATGTTGGGGCTCGGGTGAGTTTCGGATAGGTTTGGGTTGGGTGGTGCTTGTTTTTGATGTTTCGACGTCGTTTTTCAAGCATAAATGGTACTACATTAAGCAAATGAGCTCCGATTTCTGTTTTTACTGAAGCATTAAATCCGTATCATAATTACAGAACCATAGGAAAAAGCATTGTTGAATTTAGACATCGTATTAGGATTTTATGATCATTTAACTAAGAATTGGGTTGCCAGATATTTCAGATTAATTACGAAATTGTCACTGAATTCGTATTTAAAAATCTGCACTAATTTTAAATATTGAAACCAACATATCTTCTTCAATTTAAGGTCAAATAGAGTGATTCAAGGGTCTAACTTGACTAAAGTTTCACAAGAAATTTATTGAAAGCATTAAAAATGAGTTTTGAGATTGTTTGGCACAAGAATCGAGGCAGAATAACTGGCAGAAAAATAAATAAAATAAGGGTTTGTTCAATTGGTCATATTTTGAGTTGGGGAGCTCGGATTTGGGCAATTTTGGAGGCAATTTTCACCATATGTATTGAGATAAGTGTTCTCTATTCGATTTTGGTTATATTTCATGAATCCATCTTTATTTTTGGCATTTGATTGATGATTTCAAAGTGAAATTTGGGGGTTTTGCCTAAAGTTTCATAAAGTGAATTTTTAAGTTTTGAACATTGATTCGGAGTCGAAATTAGATGAAACTAGTATAGATGGACTCATAATTGAATGGGTTATCGGATTTTGTAAGTTTTGTCGGGTTCCTAAATGCGGGCCTAGGTTGAGCTTTTTGGCCGATTTTGGGCTTTTGATTAAAGATTCGACCTTTTTCAATTGGGATTGATTGGTTTAGCATTATTTGATGTATTTGAGTTGTTTTTAGTTAGTTTCGAGCCGTTCGGAGGTCGGAACGCGTGAGATGATATTTTTGGAGCATCGCTTGCCTTGCTTAGTGTTGGAATTGGCTTGTTTTAGGTAAGTAATGATTGTAAATCTAGTCCTAAGGGTATGAAACCCCGGATCTCACATTGTTTACTATTTTGAGGTGATGCACATGCTAGGTGACGGGGGTGTGGGCGTGCACCATTGGAGATTGCGACCTGGTCCGTCTCGTAGCAACTATAAAGTTGCGTATTTGACTTAATTTATATGATACTTATGTGTTTTAGAAAGAATTTCCTATAAATTGGGTTGAATGCCATATTTGGGCCTTGTGCCAGAGCTGTTTGAACCCTTAGGGGCTTTTTCTTATTATCCTCTCACTGCTTTTTATTTAAGATCTACACTCAGTCATGTTGTGCTTACTGATCAGTCTTTATTACTATGTTTTGATGCATAAAATGATATTTTGGGGTGAGCACCCTGTTTTACTGATAGCCCGAGTGGCTTGAGAGGTTTCTGACTGAGTGAGGCTGAAGGCCTGTGTTGTAAGAATATTTTAGGATCGGGTTGCACGTCGCAGTATGTTGTTATTGATTCATGATTTTTGTGAGGCCGCGGGCCTAATTGATTTATGCCAGGAGGTGTCTTGTTATGAGGCCGAGGGCCTGGTTGATTTATGCCACGAGGTGGCTTGTTATAGCGCTTGGGCTGTAGGAGCCCCTCCGGAGTCTGTACTCCCCTAGTGAGCGCAGAGACCCTGAGTGAGTGATATGATGTTTTGCCTGAGGGGCTATTCTTGATTCATGTTGTGCCCGGGGGCAGTTTACGAGTGATTGTGAGGTATGCCCGAGGGGCTGTATATGAGTGATAGTGATGTTTGCCCGAGGGGTTGTTTTATGATTTATGTTGCCCGAAGGCTGTATATGAGTGAGTTTTCCCCAAGCGACCGATTATGTTTTCATCATTTTTTTACTTACTGTTTTATCACTTTGTTTGAAAACTATTGAAAGATATTTTTAAATGGTTTTATTGAAACTGTATTTAAATGAGCTGAGTTGATTCAAAACCCTGATTTTAAAAGCCTGTTGTATTTTACTGAGATTTCATGATATGAACTGTATATGTTTTATTGCTCGTAATTACTATTTAGTCTCTATTTACTTTTATTACTTACTGAGTTGGCATACTCACGTACTCACTGCACCTTGTGTGCAGATCCATGCATTTCTAGACTCGGTAGCGAGTGTTGATTGATCAGTTGCAGATCCATCGGAGTTAGCAAGGTAGTTGTCTGGCGATCGTAGCCCTGCTTTCCTCCTTCTTATCTTCCTTTAGATGTACTTAGTTACTTTCAAGACTATGTTGGTCTTGATATTGTCAGATAAGTATAGTAGATGCTCATGACTAGTGACACCCCGATGTCGGGCTTTTATTTACCGCACTTTTGTTTTGATTTGAACTCCTTATGAAGCTTTTATGTTAAGTTGCTTGGAATTTTCTTAAATATTGAAAATATCATTTTGTTCTGATAGTGTATCGGCTTGCCTAGTACCACGATAGGCTCCATCACGATAGGGTTAGTTTTGGGTCGTGACAAGTTGGTATCAGAACCTAGGTTACATATGTCTCACGAGTCATGAGCAGGTTTAGTAGAGTTTTGCGGATCGGTATAGAGACATTTGTACTTATCGTAGAGAGGCTGCAGAACCTTTAGGAAACTTCACATTCTTGAATTCTTATCGTGCGAACTTGATTCACCTTGAAATATAACTCTTTGAATTCCTTCCACGCATTCGTATGTGCGTGTGACCGCTCGGTATTAGTTGTGCATCGGCGGCTTGTGATTCCATGGATGAGGTGTGAGATGTGGTTCCAGTATGCTGATGATGGGACAGTTTGGAAGACTTGAAGCCGGGTTTTGACTGTAGCTTAAGCACTAAGGTGTTGATTGTGTAAGCACGTGCTTTTGGATTTGTATGTTCGGTAGTGTCCATATTAGTGGAAGTGATGGCTGGTTCGCTATGTGATGAGTATGATGTGACTGTGAGATGTGTTCATATAATTTGGATGTGACGAGGAGGGCTGCTTTAGGGTAGAAAGAACTATTTGGTGCTTGATTTCCATCTTGATTTGATGTATAGCCCCGAGTTATAGATGTGTTGAAGGATCTTTCCATGTTGTTTAGTTAGGGAATGAAGTAGATTTCATGTCGTGATATAAGTTCAGACTCAGGAAGATTAAGTGATTGCATGATGTTTATGATTGTGGGAGGGTATAAAGAGATGTTAGTTTGAGACGAAGCAGGTGGTTTATCTCTTGCGTGGTGCCCTGAGGGTGTGTGATCCCTATGCTATTTTGTAGTGAGTCCTCCTTTACTAGTGAATTATATATGTTGCAGATTGAGTTTGGATCACGTATGAGAGTTGTCTTGACTGTTACGAGGGTGAATGCAAGATTTGCAGATGATTTGAAGTACTAGATGGTTTGTGTTCCACGAGCTTATGAAGGATTTAGTTCAATCTCACTATGGTATTATGGCAGTAATAGAGTATGGGCATTGTGAGTTTTTGTGTGTTTTGACCTATGGCTTTGAGCTAAGAGGGGAAGTCTGCTAGTGATAAGTTGATTGCGCGGCTAAGTGTCGTATCATTTTCAGTTTGACGTATACTGGCAAATCAGTTGTGGTTTACAAGGGTTGATATCGAGGATGACTCGAGTAAAGGAAATTTTGGATAGGGGTTGCGTTATGCTTTATGGGTGTATAAGAATCATGGAATGAAATGAGTTGTTATTGGTGAAGGATGTAATGTGCATGGAGCAAGAATTTATTTGGTTGCATTAAGGTGGGGTTACTTCCTGGGGTGTTGGAGTGCTAATAAAGCATAGGTCATTCGGTCTGTTTGATCAGTCTAAGTGAGGTTTTAGCAAAGTGGATGACTCCCGAGAATGGTTCTAATGGATTCAAAATGTATATGCAACAATTGGGGGGTCTTCAGGACGTGTATTTGGCTAGAAACTGAGGTTTACATTGGAGGGTGTCAAGACTTATGGTTTTTCTATATCATTATGGATTCTACATATCCGTATCAGGAAGGTGAATGTAATGGCTTTAGATTCGCAGGAAGTCTCTTCAGGGTAAGTATTTTGAATGTGGTGCTTTTGGGGATATTTGAGAGAATATTCAGCAACTTATGAGCCTTCGACGGTGTGGTTTTATGCTTGGGTCTCGTGTGGTGAGTCTGAGTTGAGGATTACGGTATTATGGCAAGGAGAAGTATCAATTCGAAGGTAATCCAGAAGAAACTTGGATAATATGACAGCTTGGTAGTAGGTTGGATCGGCATGGTAAGGGATATGATTAGTTCTTTGGGTGCTTATGAGGTAATAAGTTTCTACATGTGTCTCGTGGCAATGCTCTTGGATTTTTTGGTGAACTGCGTAGCTTGGTTGAGCTAGAAGGATTTAATCCTGACTGTTTGGTTTTGTGCAAATGGGATTCGGAGAGTTCTTGATGTCTTCTACCACGGTTAGAGATGTATATTTTCTATTGGCGTGGGGATCATGTGATGTATAGTGATTTTCTTCTAGATGGGATCAAATGGAAAGTTCTTAGCTAGTTGAGTACGTAGTTGCTTGTAGCTCGGAATGGATTACGAAGTTCTAATATTTGTCATAGGATGGCATGGTGTATGCGGTATGTTGTATAGGGTTGAGATTTGCATGTGTGAGGTCACAGTTCAGTTCTGGAAGGAAGGTCATAAATTCTTAGGCAGCATGGATAGTTTTAGATGACTAGGTAAATGATATCACTAATTGGTGTGGCTTGATGAGGATATACATTTCAGAAAGGGCAATGTGTTTGAGTTAAGGGTACTTCATTGGTATTGCGGCGCTCTCTTGTTGGATCGACTGCTGATATTCAAGTTTGCTTGGTGGCACAGAAGAATTATAGGAGTATCCCTCATGAAATGATTGAGTATTAGAGGTGTGTGTTATATATTCGAGCGGTGGAGTTGGGATCAGATATGGTGATTCGTGCGCTTTATGGATTTCAAGATTGGGAGTCTCATAAACAGGTTATTTTATGGTTGTGAACTATGAAGATGCGAGCAAAGCTAGTCAGATGTTAGTATGTGCCATAATTTAGTCATTGTGAACTTTCGGAGAGTTATCTATCTGTTGCGGGTGACCAGAGTTAATTTAGGGTTCATTGGTAGGCCTAATATAGATGTGTGTTCTGCACCTGGTCGGAATTGTTGACTCCGAATTGCTATTGTTGAGGGATATGCCATTCGATTGTCATTGAGCTCATTCGTGTTTTGGAGTGATCTATGAGTTACCCTTCTGTGTTGTGAGGAGTTGTGATTGTTGGTTATATGCATATATGGTGCGGTTCTATTTGGGCTTTATAGCAAAATTTGAGTGAGACGGGTATTTGGGTGTTTCATGATTGATTGCGCATTGGATATGTTCTTTTGGGATGGCATGGCATTGCGTCATTTACTTCTCCGTGGTTATGGTGATTTACTTTTGGTACTAGACATCAGATTGCGCTTGGTTGATGATTTTGAGCATGGTGACTTGAGGTGTCTTATGTGGACCAGTGTTTGGATAGGGTCGCGCATTGCAGCGTAGTTATGTGGAGGTATGATCATTCGGGTTAGATTCGTGTGTTCTGGTTCTACGATGTGTGATGGGTTCTCAACATTGTGTTGTGGTGGTACTGGTGAGCTTGCGGTACAGCTCTCTCATTTGAGTCATTTTTCCATGATTTGAGTACATTTGGACTGTTGCTTTTTGGTGCCGGAGTCTCACGGGTTGTGGCTTTAGATTGTATCGATGTGTCATGTCATTAGAGTAGCTGTGTTGGATGAGATGAGGTCATTGGGATCTAGAATGAATACTATTCGATTAGATTTCAGCATGTTGGAAAGATAATATCGGGATTCGGCTTAGAAATTTACTATGGTACTTGCCGAAGGAGAGGGAGCTCCATGACTGGTTGATCTGAGGAATTGTTATGACTTTCTGCGTGTTTCATTCATCATTTGCAGTATATGAAAGTGTTGGAATGGGGATTTGGTTTGATTAGAGGTTTATTATCGTAATTGGGTTGTTTGAGCAACTGTTGTGATTAGAAGTTATCGCTATGAGTGCTTGAGTTGTGTGGTATATTATGTGATTTTCATCTTGAATTGCGGTTATAGCTTGATACAGCGTGTTCAGACTTATTCAGTGTGTAGATGTGAGATTCTGATCTTATAAATAATTTCGGAAGAGGAAAAATTGGTTCTAAGGTTATGGGCTAGGGTGAATTGTGAAATTTCAGTTATATTGTGTTATCAGACCTGTATGGGATAGGGTGACGTGGGATCACCCCCGGGTATGTGCATAGTGAGATTATACAGTGAGTTGATGGCTTTTAGAACAACTTTGGGTTCGAGGACGAACATATGTTTAAGTGGGGGAGGATGTAACAACCCAACCAGTCATTTGGAGCAATTGCACTTTGCTCAGTTGTTTGAGGGAAACTTTGTATAAAGTATTATGACTTATGTGAATCGTCGGTTTTGGTTTTCAGGTTATTCGAAATTGATTTGGAAGAATGATTCTCACCTAGAAGCTTTAAATTTGAAAGTTTTGACCAAGTTTTGACTTTTTAGAATTTGACCTCGGATTGGATTTCTGATGGTTCTGTTAGCTCCGTTGGGTGATTTTGAACTTAGGAGCGCGTCGAGATTGTGATTTGGAGGTCCGTAGTAGAATTTGACTTGAAATAACGAAAGTTGGAATTTTGGAAAGTTTGACCAGGAGTGGACTTTTTGATATCGGGGTCGGATTCCGATTCCGGAAGTTGGAGCATGTACATAATGTCAAATATGACTTGTAATAAAAAATTGAGGTCAATCGGACATAATTTGATAGGTTTCGGCATCGGTTGTGAAAGTTTGAAGTTTCAACTTCATTGATTTCGAATTGGGGTGTGATTCGTCGTTTCAATATTGTTATGTGTGTTTTGAGGCCTCGTGTAGGTCTGTTTTATGATATGGGACTTGTTGGTATGTTCTAACAGGGTCCTTAGGGGCTCGGGTGAGTTTCGAATAGGTTTGGGTTGTCCTGTGCTCGTTTTTGATATTTCGACGTCGTTTTTCAAGCATAAATGGTACTACATTAAGCAAATGAGCTCAGATTTCTGTTTTTATTGAAGCATTAGATCCGTAACGTAATTATGGAGCCATAGGAAAAAGAATCATCAAATTTGGGCATCGTATGAGAATTTTATGACCATCTTACTAAGAATTAGGTTGCTAAATTTTTCCAGATTAATTACGAAATTGTCACTAAATTCGTATTTAAAAATCTGCATTATTTTCAAATATTGAAACCAATATATCTCCTTCAATATAAGGTCAAATGGAGTGATTCAAGAGCCTAACTTGACTAAAATTTCACAAAAAATCTATTGGGGACATTAAAAGTGAGTTTCAGGATTATTTGGCACAAGAATTGAGGCAGAATAGCTCGCAGAAAAATATATAAAACAAGGGTTTGTTCATTTGGTCATATTTTAAGTTGGGAAGCTCAGATTTGGGAGATTTTGGAGGCAATTTTCACCATATGTATTGGGGTAAGTGTTCTCTACTCGGTTTTGGTTATATTTCATGAATCCATCTTTGGTTTTGGCATTTGATTGATGATTTCAAAGTGAAAGTTGGGGTTTTTTGCCTAAAGTTTTATAAAGTGAATTTTTAAGTTTTGAACATCGATTCGGAGTCAGAATTGGATGAAACTAGTATGGTTGTACTCATAATTGAATGGGTTGTCGGATTTTGTGAGTTTTGTCAGGTTCCTAAATGGGGGCCCGGGTTGGGCCTTTTGGCAGTTTTTGGGCTATTGATTACAAATTCGACCTTTTTCAATTGGGATTGGTTGCTTTAGCATTATTTGATGTATTTGAGTTGTTTTTGGTTAGTTTCTAGTCGTTCGGAGGTCGGAACACGCGAGATGACATTTTTGGAGCATCGCTTGGCTTGCTCAGTGTTGGAATTGGCTTGTTTAAGGTAAGTAATGATTGTAAATCTAGTCCTGAGGGTATGAAATCCCGGATTTCACATTGTTTACTATTTTGAGGTGACGGGTGTGTGGGCGTGCACCATTGGGAATTGTGACTTAGTCCGTCTCGTAGCAACTATAAAGTTGCGTATTTGACTTAATTTATATGATACTTATGTGTTTTAGAAATAATTTCCTATAAATTGGGTTGAATGTCATATTTGGGCCTTGTGCCAGAGCTGTTTGGACCCTTAGGGGCTTTTTCTTATTATCCTCTCACTGTTTTTTATTTAAGATCTACACTCAGTCATGTTGTGTTTACTGATCAGTATTTATTACTATGTTTTGATGCATAAAATGATATTTTGGGGTGAGCAACCTATTTTACTGATAGCTCGAGTGGCTTGAGAGGTTTCTGACTGAGTGAGGTCGAGGGCCTGTATTGTAAGGATATTATATGGTCGGGCTGCACGCCGTAGTATATTGTTATTGATTCATGATTTTTGTGAGGCCGCGGGCCTGATTGATTTATGTCAGAAGTTGGCTTGTTATGAGGCCGAAGGCTTGATTGATTTATGTCACGAGGTGACTTTTTATAGCGCTTGGGTTGTAGGAGTCCCTCCGAAGTTTGTACACCCCTAGTGAGCGCAGGTACCTTGAGTGAGTGATATGATGTTTTGCCCGAGGGACTGTTCTTGATTCATGTTGTGCCTGGGGGCAGTTTACGAGTGATTGTGAGGTATGCCCAAGGGGCTATATATGAGTCACAGTGATGTTTGCCTGAGGGGCTGTTTATGATTTATGTTGACTGAGGGGCTATATACGAGTGACTTTTTCCCAAGCGACTGATTATGTTTTCATCATTTTTTTACTTACTGTTTCATCACTTTATTTGAAAACTATTGAAAGATGTTTTTAAATGGTTTTATTGAAACTGAATTTAAATGAGCTGAGTTGATTCAAAATCCTGATTTTAAAAGCCTGTTATATTTTACTGAGATTTCATGATATGAATTGTATATGTTTTATTGCTCGTCACTACTGCTTATTCTCTATTTACTTTTATTACTTACTGAGTTGACGTACTTACATTACTCTCTGCAGCTTGTGTGTAAATCCAGGCGTTTCTAGACTCGGTAGCGAGTGTTGATTGATCAGTTGCAGATCCATCGGAGTTAGCAAGGTAGCTGCCTGGCGATCGCAGCCCTGCTTTCCTCCTTTTTATCTTTCTTTAGATGTACTTAGTTACTTTCCAGACTATGTTGGTCTTGATATTGTCAGATACATTATAGTAGATGTTCATAACTAGTGACACCCCGATGTTGGGCTTTTCTTTTCTGTACTTTTGTTTTGATTTGAACTCCTTATGAAGGTTTTATGTTAAGTAGCTTGGAATTTTTTTAAATATTGAAAATATCATTTTGTTCTGATCGTGTGTCGGCTTGCCTAGTACTACGATAGGCGCCATCACGACAGGGTTTTTGGGTCGTGACATAAAGAGAATGGTCCAACAGCTTATTGAAAGAAAATATGGGCCACTAGCTTATTTATTAGCTTTGGGCCAATATGCATCTTTATTAAACCCGGCCCAATATATTATGATTCAAGACCAACCCCCATGTATATTGAAGATCTAACATGGCTCCCTTTTTTATTAAATCTAATTTCATTTTTTCACACTATTCCTTTGGCCCAATTCACTCAACAAGAGTAATCAGTGGCCTCTTAATTTTTTTTAACTAAATTTACTCACAGTCCATATGTCAAAATTAAATCCAAGACATTCACCTTGATAAAATAGCTATCTTCTGACATTTAAATACTGACAAACACTCTAAATTAATAACATGCTAGTCATGGAAGATTCACAAAAGAAAACTCATTTTTTCTTCACTTAACAATTATAAAGTGGATTGATGGAAACTTCTAAATACTCACTTTTGCTTAAATTGGCACAATAGAAAGAAATAGGCGAAGGGATTATCTCCTTTAATAAAATAGCTTCATAATTCAAATGGTATTTTATCAATGTGAAAGGGATATAATGATAACAAAGACTTAAACAACCTAACAATGTATTGGAACTCCAAAATTTACAAGAAACAAGAAAAAAAATATTCACATCCAATCCATAGTGGTAAGTCTATGGTATCTTATCTTTCCAATAACGAAATAATACTACAAAGTGGTGTTTTAGCTAACATGTAAGGAGCAATTTCAAACTAGCAGTTACACATTCACACGGTTGTGTCATGCATACTACGTTAAAACACTTAAACAAATGGCCAAATGAATTCAACTCTATTCCAACAGTCAAAACAAGTTCAAATCTTGGTTTATTGCTATGAAAA
Organism: Nicotiana sylvestris; assembly: GCF_000393655.2. Classification (NCBI taxonomy): domain Eukaryota; kingdom Viridiplantae; phylum Streptophyta; class Magnoliopsida; order Solanales; family Solanaceae; genus Nicotiana; species Nicotiana sylvestris. The sequence goes on from NC_091058.1 coordinate 71,543,855, forward strand.
TCTGCACTAAAAAGGTTCAAAAGTTACCCCGAAGATCAGAAATATGATACAACGGTGAAAAGCGAGCAGAGACAGCAGCAAAACAACAGTAAGATGAACATTTGAACAGCTCGAAAATCTTAGAGTAGAAGCCCAGAACAAGTTCTAAAAGACTTTATCTTTTTGAAAGAATTTTCACTCTAAGAAACCTTCACAAAGCTCACAATTTTAACTTACTATTATATATTTTTAGCTGCTGATTCTTCTCTCAACTTTTATGTATTCAAACAACTCTTAAAGATGTTATCTAAGTGTGATAGATTTTTCGTCTTCTTTTTCTATTTTTCTAAAGTGAAAGAAAGACCCTCTCTTTATAGGAGAGGGAAAACCTTGAATTATCATTACCAATCTGTCCAAAGGACAGATTTTTCACCAAAAATATGTCCAAACTATTCAAAGGACATTTCTTTTGATCAAAAATCTCTCCAAAGGACAAACTTTTACCAACTATGAACAATGTTTGGAGTATTGTACTCCAAATAGTCTACAAACAGTTAAAAATAAACCAAACACGTACCCTACTTCATTATTTACCTTTTACCCTTCACAAACTAATGTAAGCACGTAATTTTTACTTCACGGGAATTACTCCAAAAGAAAAGAAAATCAAAAATATATATATATACAAGTGTTTCTTGTCATTGGTTGATTTTTATTAAATGTTAATTTGTGGGTGTATAATTTTACTTTGTTTTATTTAGGAGCTTTTGTTTAAATCAAAATAGAAAAACAAAGGAAAATGAGGATACCCGGATTGGGCCAGAAATTAGAACAACAGGCCCAAACCGTGTCTGCTATCCGGTCCAAACCAGGCCTGCCCAGGCACATCCCGAAACGACACTGTATAAGGCATCTGATCTGAGCCATTCAATCACATTCATCCAACGGTCCACACTTACACCCATAACCCGACCTATTTACTCGGGTCAACCCAACCCCTCACCTGAACCAAAACGACCCCGTTCCCATACCAAACGACCCCGTCCTGTTACCCACCAATAGATCCAAGCCGTTCAGATCACTTGATCTAACGGCTCTAATCTCTCTTCCCCTTCCGTATATAAACCCTCCATCATACCCCACACCCCCCTATCCAAGCACCCCTTCACTCGTCTTCTTCACCAAACCCCGAACCCCATGAAACCCTAACGCCGCCCCTTTTTCCCTCACCATTAAAGCCGGCGGCAAGGACGCCAGTGGCCACCCCCTTTACACCCCTGAGGCACCTCAACCCCCTGAATCCAAATCCACTTACAGCTTGGCTCGAATCCTCCCCCACCTTCTCGAATCTTCATTTGAAGATTCGAGACAAGACTCGATCTACACCAAACCACCCCAGATTCACACTAGACAGTCCCCTGACTACCCTTGTGACCAAACCAAGCCTGGTTTGGTCCGAATCTACCCACAACTCCTAGAATCTCAAATCTGAAGATCCAAACCCTAGAACACCAGAACCTGGGGAATCCGGCCAGTTTTAATAGGGGTTTGAGGTCTAATAGACCTTAATCAAGGTGTTCTCGGTTGAGAACACCCCGATTAAAGTTTGTTCGGCCTCAAACGGTCAAATCTAATGCGGACCTGGGTCGGCTTTGGTTGAACATTTCAGTAAGTTCTCCTTTTTCTTTTCTGTTTTATTTGAGTACTGATTGAGTTCGTTAGCATGTTTTGTTGTGATTATTTGGTATTTTTGGTATTTTCATTCCAATTTCTTCCGTCTTTGTAAGGCCCTTTATTTGGTCGATTGTTTTCGGGGCATGTTTGAATGTATTCTGTGGCATACATGTTCGATTAGATTAGTCATCATATAAATAATTTGTATGGCCTCCCAGTATTGTGCAAAGTTATCTGAAGTTATTCAGGACCCCGTACGTATTGTTTATTTAATCAACTTGTTATACCTGGTTATAATTAGTATAGTCGACCTGATAAACGTCGTCGATTAATTTTCTATGACTGAATGATCAAATGGACTAACAACTTCACATGACTGATTGAACCCTGTCATTGACTGAATGTCCGACATTGTTTGGAATTGGTTTGTTTGCATTGCAAAACGACTGAAAAGATTCAGTCCAAGGCAGATCTGAATTTGGACTTTTAGAAGTTCAAAAATGCCTTATTGTTGCAATGGGTCAGGACAGTGATAACCTCGGATTAACAGGGTTAATTTGGGTGTTAAAAAGAACAGAAATGATTAGTTTAAATGAGCTGACAAATAGGGTACTGGATTAGGATTAAAATAAGGTAATAGTGGGGAGCCAAACTTGTTAGCATGGGGCTGATTGAATAAAAAAGGGGGTGCCCATGTTGTTGGGTAGAAAATACAGGCTGAAAGCCTGTCGAATGGATGGGCATGGGGAATATTTTGATTAGTTTAAAAAAGGAAGTTATGGGCAGGAAAGAGGGGAGGGGTTCAAGGCAGCTGAGTGCTTGCCATTTCTGCCTATAAATAGAGCTGTTTTAGAACTTAAAAGGGGTGGACATTTTTTAGTCTTCAGAGAGATTCTGTGAGTGAGAAAAATTGAAAAAGAAAGAATAACAGAAGAAATTTCAGGATATTGAACCAACCATTGTCTGAAAACTGTCTAAGAATTTAAACTGGTCAAGCTGTCTTTGCCAATTGTTGTGGGTTATTGGTCGAGCTGTTTGTGACTACTGTATTGCTGTGGTTATTTGCATTGAACATTCTGGGTATTCAGCTGTTTTCACTACCCTATTTCTGGGATTATTGCTTGTTGCTCGACCATTTGTGGGTTACACAATTGTTGCTGGGTACTGTTGCTGGTTGTTGCTGTGTGTTTGTTGTTCGAGTGGCTTGCTGCTGATATTTTTCTTCTTCTCTTTCTTATTGTCCAAACATCCGGGTACACGTTCTAAATTCACTTATATAATTATATGTTTGGAGCTGAATAAAAGCACAAGGTTATGGCAGTCCAAACATGAGCATGGTGACCTTTATTCTGCTGCTTATAGTTTAGAATGTTGGTGTATTTAACATGTAAAGTTTAACCTTCAAACTATGTAATAAGATAGTTTCTCAGTCCATAAGGAGTTTGGTCTGGCAGTCCATTGTTGTATGTAAATCAGTAAGAAGTTAGCTGGATAGTAGTAATACTCGGCCCACAATGGCATCGCGTCTGTAAAAATGAACGCAGTAATCACACTTGTTTCGCCTTAATTCGTCAGTAGATATGTGTATTTTGAAGGCACACTAGGCAAATCTGGATTATAGCCAAAAGATAAAAATCGCATAGCTAAACACGTGATAACACCACTTGAGTTAGATAGGATCGTCATACAGTCGTTTCGTTTTGTTAGTGTCAAGCATGTGAGGAATAATTAACTGAACCTCATACGTATGTCTGTTAATAAATAAGGTCGAATACGTCTAATTTCTTCGCCTAAGGATAATCTGCTTCGATACTGTTGTGCGTCAATCCCATGTTTCAGTTTTCTTGAATAATAGAATATAGAATGAAGGCCATCCCTCTTAGTACAAATTCTGCTGCAATTTCTCATTTGTGTCAGTCGTACGCTAGTAGCTAATAAGTTGCATTTTCTCAGCATGTAATTAATCAAGGTATTTTCTTATGTCTTTTAGAGACAAACTTAATAGAAGAATGTAGTTGTTGTAGGTTTATCCATAAAAGTAAATGAGACAAGCCTCGCCGAAAAATGCAAAATCGCGGGGCCCTCAGTAAATATCTGTTTTAAACTTGCTTAGACTCCGGGACGGGCCGTTTAGCAAATTTCCCGGCCCTACCCAAAATAAAGATACGCTAGTCGCTTTAGGTGCGTATTTAATAACATTAAGGGTGCACATTTATGTGACTCAAATCCAAATCTCAACGGAATCGAAACGTGTCTCTAATCACGGGCACATCGATTGTGGCGTGGTCTGGGATGCATTTCCATGATGTTGTAAATTCTTAAAATAATGAATGAGACGAGCCTCGACAAACAAACATACACAAGTTGCGGGGCCCTCTAAATGTATATATATTAAAACACTTAGAATTCGGGACATGCCGTTTAGCAAATTTTACGGCCTTCCCCAAAATAACAATACGCTAGTTGCGTTAGGCACGCCTTTAATAATTTATTAACTCGGGTGCACATTTATGTGACCCAAATCCAAATCCCAACCGAGTCGAGATATGTCAAATAACCACGGGTGCATTGATGTAACGTGGTTCGAGATATATTTTCACGACGTTGCAATTCCCGTAAAAATAATGATAAAAGCGGCTAAAAGATAAAGTTGGCACATTAGTTCATATTTGTATAAAATCAAATAATCAAGCCGAATATAACAGTTGAGCGACCGTGCTAGAACCACGGAATCCGGGAATGCCTAACACCTTCTCCTGGGTTAATAGAATTCCTTATCCGGATTTCTGGTACGCAGACTGTAATATGGAGTCATTCTTTTCCTCGATTCGGGATTAAAATTTGTGACTTGGGACACCCTAAATCTCCCAAGTGGCGACTCTGAAATAAATAAACCAATCCCGTTTCGATTGTCCTTTAATTGGAAAAACTCCCTTGTACCCTCTCGGGTATGTAAAAAGGAGGTGTGACAGCTCTGGCGACTCTGCTGGGGAATAAGTGCCCAGAACCTCTGGTTCAGGGTTAAGAATTCGAGCTTAGAAGAATTGTTATTATTCGGCTCTATTTATTATCTGATTTTATTATATGTTTTAACATAAATGTGCAAAATGATGCGTTTACCGCTTTGATATTATTTGAACTGTATATATAAATTGTGCCGAAACCCCTCTCTTCTCTATTGAGGAGTGCACACTGGTCGTGGCTTCTTTCTGTTAGTATCATATACCAAAATAGAATGAGGATTCGGAGGAGTTGCAAAACCGGATGGCCTTTTGGTTACCGGTACACAGCTCACATGCTCGGCTCGAGTTGTCCGCTCGGGTAAGCCAGGTCTAGAACAAACACCTAGGTTTTACAGCTTAGTATAACATGACTTCATGTCGGATCCCTGGTAGGAATGCTTATTTGCATCACGTTGCATTTAACTTAGGGGACTCAACACAGGGGTTGGGTCCGTCTAGGACTAGCAACCTAAAATGAAAGACCATCTTGCTACATCCTGTTTGCTTTATGAATTTACTTGTTTCAGACTTGCATGCTGACTGGCTTTTGAATATCGGGAATGTTGTGAAAAAGAATAAAAAAAGAGGAAGTAACGGTTAGGGAAGCAATTATTTTCGGAAAAACCAATACCCCAAAACGGTTGAAACTCTGCCGGAATTTTGAGAAAATCAACAAAATGTTCCTCATTAATTTAGAAAAGAAATAGAAAAAAAAAGAATCTTTGTTTCATTTTTGAACGGAACAGGAAAAATGGTTTGTCATGAGAAATATGGTTTCCAAAATTTGGCCCGAACTACGTCAGTTTGATTCTCGCAGGGTGTGAGATACGTAGGCAACCCCCATCGGGCCCAACTTAATTTTTCAAAAATAGGTACAGTCCCAAAAGAACAAAAGTTTTGAAATAGTCAAGGTGACATCGTGCTTTTCAGAAACAACCAAATTTCGTTTTTTCTAGGAAAGAGGTGTGTCAATTTGGTATTTGAGTCAAATAAGTCTGGATCTTTGCTTAATCACCCCCAATAAACGTGCAGAATGAGCATAAGGCCAAGTTTGCCAGTAACAGTTAGGAGCAAAATCCCTCTGGAGGTACGATTATGGTAGGAGGATTTGGAAAAGTCAGAGCAAGATAGGATCAAACTGTACCTGGAAGGTCTGGCTAATCTGTTGAATGTCAGGCCCCGATGCGAAATCATAAAGGATTTGGTTACATTTTGGGACCCGGCCCACAACGTATTCCGCTTCTCGGATTTTGAACTCACCCCAACCTTAGAAGAAGTGGCAGGTTACATGGACGTCACTGAAGGTTTGAGACACAAATACCTGATCGCTCCAAGAGCTGTGAATTCACACAAGTTCATGGACCTGCTGAAGATAAGCAAGGGAGTCCCATACACTGAACTGGATAGAGGTTTTTCTACCCTGCAATTCATATACCAGAGTACAGGCACATAGGAGGATTCAATGATCTAGAAAGCGGTGTCTGCAGTAGAGGAAATCTGGCCAAGTGGAATGAGCATAGGCGGTTCGCTTTCATGGTGGCATTCTTGGGCATTGTGGTGTTTCCCCGAAAAGATAGAAATATCGATCTGAAGGTGGCAGGAATCGTCAAAGTCCTAACTACCAACGATAAAAGCATCCTTGCTCCTATGATAGTGTCGGAAATATACCGAGCTCTCACGGCTTGTAAGGCCGGGGCAGATTTCTTCGAAGGGTGCAACCTGTTATTACAGATGTGGATGATCGAACACTTGTGTCGCCATCCTCAGTGTATGCGCTATATGTCTACAAACAAAGACTGCATCGAAGGTTATAACCTGAGGGTTTCAGGTTTCCGATTACCAGAAGGGTTTGAAGAATGGATATCCTATCTCCGGGCCATCACTGCAGAACAAATAAACTGGACTTTGGGTTGGCTCCCTGTGGAAGAAATTATATACATGCCCGCCACTGGTCCTCACTTCCTCTTAATGGGACTCAGAGGTATTCAACCTTATGCCCCTTACAGGGTGATGAGGCAGTTAGGAAGGTGTCAGGGGGTACACCCGGACGAAGATCTCAGCGCTTATGCAGTCAAGGTCAGTAGTGACAGCCAATTCCCTGAAAAGACAGTTCGTTGCATATGGAGTGAATGCCAGTACCTGACGGCAAATACTCGGGTAGGTAATGTGTCTAGGGGTGAAGTCTCGCCGGCCTATCTCGCTTGGCATAATAAGAAGAACATTGCAGAGCGGCCAACCAAACGGCCTCACCTCCAAGATTTTGTTGAGTCATCACAAGAACAATGGGGCTGGCTCGCAAAAGAGGAAGGTTACCGGGTTGAAATCGGGAAGCTAAAGCGACAAGTTGAAAGGCTTGTATTTGAACACAACGTGCAAGTCTCCTAGGAGCAGGTTGAAAGAAACAAGCTAGCCCAAGAGAACCAGACCCTGAAGGCCCGCCTTCGCCAAGCCAGTAAGAGTAACATTGACCGACAGAAGCGTCGCTTCGACGAAAGATTGATAGCAAGTTTGAGAAATCAGGTCATCCAAAGCCAAGAAGAATTAGAACAATCAGAAGCTTGCATAGCAAGGATGAAGGTCAAATGGGCAAAAGGTACAATGGCCTGGAGGCAGTGTCTGCAACAGGTCATAAGGGATTATGAAATGAGCATCGGGATATTAAGGGAAACGAACTCCACTCTACATGATCGAATCATCAAACAAGCATGAGACGCTCAGGCTGACAGAAGGTGTTGTTACGATGCAATGGCCTGCATGGAGAGACAAATGGAGTTGTTCCAGGATCAACTTGCCGACAATGCTCAGGCACTGGTACTAAAGAACCGACAAATCGGGCAATTGTTCATTGAAAGGGACAACATTCGAGGAAGGATCGACGAAATTTGGCATTACATCTACATGAAATGCCTAGCATGTGAGCAAATACCACGGAAGACCCTCCTTGTTTCCATCATGGGCTGCGTCCACCGGATCATGAATGAATTGAGAAGCTTGCAGAGAGACCTCACACCTAGGGCCGCGAAAGGGCCGAATGATGCCTCGTGGGCCCCTAAGTTGGAAAATTAATCTTTGGTCGAGTCTTGTTTATTTGGCTTTGTTGCTTTACCATAGGTTGTTTTCTTTTCTTTTAGTCAAAACGGGTTAAGAACTGTGGAGTCTGTACTATTGCTATTCCTTGTTTGAAGTAATTTGTAATAGCTAAATTTTGAGAATGAATTTAATGATTTCACAAGAATTTTGTGTTTCCTTACTTTAAGGTAGAACTACGCCTGGTCTGATTCGCGCGGGGACGTGATACGTAGGCAATCCCCATAAGATTCGACCACTTTTAATAAAGAAAGAAAAGAAAATACAAGAATAAAATAAAACACAGGGTTTCCCAAAGTACTTTAAAAAAGGACAAATGAGCAAGCCGGGATGACGCATGTTGTTTGAAGCAAAGCATGTAGAAACGGTTAAATGCCTAGGAGTATTGCATCCTCTATGTGTTATGATCAAATATGTTAAGCTCTAACGCTAACAAAGTTTGTTGTTTTCTGAATCCAAACAGTTAGTTGTTAAAGAATTCTGGCAACACACTCTTATCAAACCAGATCCAAAGGGCCAGTAGCAACAAGCATGACTACTTCAGAGAATAGTAACGAGGAAGAAAGGCCGATGAGCCAATTGTTAAAAGAAGCGATGGAAAAGATTGAAAGGATGGGATTAGAGATGAATGCAATGCAGCTAGCTTTAGCCAAAGCCCAAAAGAACCCTGAGCCACTGGGGCGCATGCCGGAATACCCTCACTCAGGTCCTTCCACAAGCCTCCCAAATCCCCGTTATCATCAAGAAAGAAGCCCTCATGATTCCCAAGCTCCACCACCCCATCAACCTCTCCCAACACCAAATATTCCCACTTTTGTGGGACCCACATCAGCCACCCTACAAAGAACGACCAGTGAGCCATTGTTTCAGGCTCACGATACGTAATACTATCCCCCTGAGCCCACATTCCATGCCCCCGAACCACAGGCCTACAGCCCGCACTTGGAGGTACCGGCAGAGATTGAAAAGCCGGTTAAAACCCTCGAACAGGATGAGGTATTGAGGAAGTTCAAAAGCCTGGAGCAGTCCTTCAGGAACCTGCACGGATTGGGCAACCAAGTCAGCGTAGCTTACAAAGATCTATGCCCTTTCCCGGACGTCCAACTCCCGCCTGGGTTCAAGATGCCTAAGTTCGATTTATATGAAGGGCATGGGGATCCCATGGCACATTTGCGGGGATTATGTAGCAAAATGAGAGGGGCAGGCGGCAAGGATGAGCTGCTGATAGCTTATTTCGGCCAAAGTCTGAGCGGATCTGCACTAGAATGGTATACCAGGCAGGATTCCAGTAGATGGTACACTTGGGATGATATGGCGCAGGCTTTCGCAGGTCATTTCCAATACAATCTCGAGATAGTCCCTGACCGTCTCACGTTGTTGAGGACCGGGAAGAAGCCCGGGGAAAGTTTTCGCGAGTACGGGTTCCGCTGGAGAGAACAAGCGGCCAGAGTCGATCCTCCCATGAGAGAGGGAGAGATGGTGGACTACTTCTTGCAAACATTGGATCCAACCTACTTTGGTCACTTGGTGACGACAGTTGGAAAATCCTTCAACGAGGTAGTGAAGATAGGGGTCATGATAGAAGAAGGCCTGAGGTTTGACAAAATCTTGAATTATTCGGCACTCAAGGCCACGATCCAGGCTATTCAGAGCGGCACGGGAGGTGCGCTGGGAAGAAGAAAGAAAGAAGAAATTGCCACGGTCGAGGCAGGCGGTTGGTCCAGGGCTGGAAAGACACACTACAACCAACCCAGACCTCACAGGCCAAACTACCCATACAACCCACCGCAACATTGCTATCCGCCTCAAGAACCACATTGCTCCGTACACCAGGCCCAGACATACACTCAGCCTCCAGTTCGCCCACAATGGCGCTCGCCGGCTCCCCAGAACACCTATACACCACCACAAAACACCTATCCTCCACCAGGGGCATATAGAAACCCTCCAGGGGCAGGCTTTCGGGGAAATCCAGCTGCTAGGAATGACAGGCTGCAGAAACAGAGAACCTTCACTAAGTTGGGAGAAACCTACACCGCTTTGTTCCATAAATTGAGGCAATTGGGTTTGGTTAGTCCGGTCGAGACTCGAGGACCAAATCCCCCGCCCCAAAACTTGGACCAATCAATAAGCTGTGAGTACTGCTCAGGGATGTTAGGGCATGATACCGAAAAGTGTTGGAAATTGAGGCATGCCATACAAGATCTTATTGACACCAATAAGATCGAGGTCCAGACACCGGAGGCTCCTAACATCAACCAGAACCCACTGCCGGCGCACCATGAGGCTCACATGATTGAGTTGGTGTATGAGGGAGGAGAGTTGAGAAAACCTTCACAGACAATTATGATGATCCAGGCCGCTCCGAAAGAAGGATCGACCAGTGGAGGAACCGGGGTAAAGTCGCAGAAAGAATGCGTCAAGCCAGTGGTGATATTGGGAAAGAACCCGTCCACCGTAACAAGCAAACCCGAGCCAAACAAGTTGGTAATATCAGGGACTCCACCCACGCCTGCAGTTGTGTTGAAAGGGGTGTACAGGGAACTGGTCACTATAAAGCCTGTAGTCCAGCTGTCGATGATTGATAGCAAGGCTGTGCCTTGGAAATACGAGAAAGCAGTGGTGATGTACAAAGGAAAATAGGTGGAGGAAGTTAGTTGTGAAGCACAAGGGCTGACTCGATCAGGTTGGTGTTTTGCTCCGGTGGAGCTGAGAAGAATCAACCCGGCTGCAACCAAGAAACCTGTCTCCAAAGAAGAGGCTGAGGAATTCCTAAGAAAGATGAAAGTGCAGGACTACTCTGTGGTCGAACAGCTGAGGAAAACACTGGCCCAGATCTCGCTGCTGTCATTGCTGATCCATTCTGAGGAGCATCGTCGGGCCTTGATGAAGATATTGAACGAAGCTCATGTGCCCAACGAGATTTCTGTAAACCACCTGGAAACCATTGCTAACAAGATTTTCGAGGTGAACAGGGTAACATTCTCAGATGATGACCTGCCAATGGAAGGTACAGAGCATAATAAAGCTCTCTACCTAACTGTCAAATGTGAAAACTTGGTAGTTACTCGGGTATTGGTGGATAACGGTTCAAGTGCCAATATCTGCCCATTATCCACTCTAAACCAGTTAAAGATCGACCACGGAAGAATCCACAAGAATAGCATCTGCATCCGAGGATTTGACGGAAATGGAACAGCCACTGTAGGGGATGTTGTACTTGAATTGACCATCGGTCCAGTCCTGTACACCATGGAGTTCCAGGTGTTAGATGCCACAGTATCTTATAACCTTCTGTTAGGACGACCATGGATTTATGCAGCCAAAGCAGTGCCCTCCACCTTACATCAGATGGTGAAGTTCGAGTGGGAAATACAAGAGGTCGTGCTACACGGCGAGGACGCGGCGTGCACCATGGGTGGCGCCATGGTACCTTTCATAGAGACCGATGATGACAAAGGTCCTTGGGTATACCAGATTTTCGATACAGTGTCGGCAAACAAAATTTCTGAAGGAGAAATCATCCCGCACCCTAGGGTAGCTGCCGCGACGGTCATGATGGTCTCGGAAATGCTGGGTAATGGATTTGTGCCGGGAAAGGGCCTGGGAGTCGAGCTTCAGGGGATTGTCCAACCTGTCACCCTGCCTAAAAATCTGGAAACTTTCGGATTGGGGTTCAAACCAACCGCAGCAGATAGGAAGCAAGCGCGAAAAATGAAGAAGAGGGTCTGGTTTCTGCCCAAACCGGTGCCACGTCTCTCAAGGTCTTTTGTCAGAGCAAGTGCCAAGGGGTCGCCAGTCCCGAAGATTCTAGGACCATTGATTGGTATGGATAGGGACCTGAATCAGAGTTTCGAGAAGCTATTCGCTGATGTCAGTGTGGTAGAAGCTGGAGAAGGTTCTAGCAGAGCAGAGATACAGTTTGTGGGGCCTGAGGCCAAAACCAACAATTGGACGGTTACTCCTCTTCCTGTCCGAGGGGAGTCTTGGTAGTAGGCTTTGATTTATGTTTTGTTTGTTTTGTTTTGTTCGGATTATTCCAGGGTGTAATCCAAATTTTACTTTGTTTTGTAAAAGTGTGAACCCTTTTATCCCGCAAGTTTAATAAAGTTCTTTTCTTTTGTCCCATTTTAATTTTGTTTTGTTCTTTTTCTTTCTGAACAGTTCTCTTTTTACTGGTTCTAATGACATGGCATGCACAGCGGATCTTCGACCTAGTCTAATAAATCAATCTGAATCCGACTCAATGATGCAAGAGGTCGTTTGTGACGATGAATCTGAATATGACGAAGATAAAGCCTTCGAAGAGATAAACCGAGAACTGTGCCAATTTGAAGAAAAACCCAAACCTAACCTAAATGACACTGAGGCTGTGAATCTAGGAGACGCTGATAATGTCCGAGAAACCAAAATCAACATCCATATTGAGCCGAATGTCAGGGAAGAATTGATCAAAACCCTCGTGGAATTCAAAGATGTTTTTGCATGGTCATATGATGATATGCCGGGATTAAGCACCAATTTAGTGGTTCACAAATTGCCCACTGACCCGGCATACCCTCCGGTCAAGCAAAAGCTAAGGAAATTTAAAACAGAAATGAGTGTAAAGATCAAAGAAGAGGTGATTAAGCAGTTGCAGGCGAAGGTTATTCGGGTCACTCGATATCCCGAGTGGTTGGCCAATGTGGTACCAGTTCCAAAGAAGGATGGAAAAATCAGGGTGTGCGTCGACTACCGCAATCTCAACAAAGCAAGTCCCAAGGACAATTTTCCATTACCCAACATCCATATCCTGATCGATAATTGCGCTGGACGCGAGATTGGATCCTTTGTGGATTGCTATGCGGGATATCATCAGGTCCTAATGGACGAGGAAGATGCGGAAAAGACAGCTTTCATTACGCCATGGGGAACTTACTGCTATCGGGTAATGCCGTTCGGACTAAAGAATGTCGGGGCAATGTACATGCGAGCAATGACTGCTGTGTTTCACGACATGATACACAAAGAAATTGAGGTGTACGTAGATGATGTGATCATAAAGTCTTGGCGTCAGGAAGACCATGTAGCAGACCTAAGGAGATTCTTCCAAAGACTCCGAAGGTACGATATCAAGCTTAACCCGGCCAAATGCGCATTCGGGGTTCCATCGGGAAAGCTGCTAGGATTCATCGTCAGTCGACGGGGGATTGAGTTAGACCCATCCAAAATTGAATCCATCCGAGATTTTCCACCGCCAAAGAACAAAACAGAGGTAATGAGTTTGCTGGGTAGACTCAATTACATCAGCAGGTTCATCGCTCAACTCACAGCAACTTGTGAGCCCATATTTTGGCTGCTGAGAAACGATGCTGCGGTAAGTTGGACGGTAGAGTGTCAAGAGGCTTTCGACAAAATCAAAGGGTATCTGACTAATCCACCCGTATTGGTCCCGCCTAAGCCAGGAAAGTCCTTAATTCTTTATCTGACGGTCCTGGAAAATTTATTTGGTTGTGTACTGGGGCAACATGATGACACAGGAAGGAAGGAGCAGGCCATCTACTATCTTAGCAAGAAATTCACAGTATATGAAGTCAAGTACACTCAACTCGAGAAAACATGTTGCGCCCTAACTTGGGTAGCTCAGAAGTTGAAACACTATCTGTCCTCGTATACTACTTATCTCATATCCCGTTTGGACCCATTGAAGTATATCTTTCAGAAACCTATGCCCACAGGGAGGTTGGCAAAATGGCAAATTCTGCTCACAGAGTTTGATATCATCTATGTGACGAGGACAGCCATGAAAGCCCAGGCGCTGGCCGACCATTTGGCAGAGAATCCAGTTGATGAAAAATACGAGCCTTTAAGAACGTATTTTCCCGACGAAGAGGTAATGCATACAAATGAGCTGGAGTTACCCGAGGAACCGGGTTGGAAGCTTTTCTTCGATGGAGCTGCAAACGCGAAAGGGGTTGGAATAGGAGCAGTACTCATTTCTGAAACAGGACGCCATTATCCTGTTACGGCTCATCTACGCTTCTATTGCACCAATAATATGGCCGAGTATGAAGCTTGCATTTTGGGTCTGCGATTGGCTGCGGACATGGATGTCCAAGACGTCTTGGTCTTGGGAGACTCGGACCTCTTGGTACATCAGATTCAGGGTAAATGGGAAACGCGGGATCTAAAACTCATACCATATCGACAATGCTTGCACGACCTGAGCAAACGATTTCGATCAGTAAAGTTCAAACATATCCCGAGAGTTCATAACGAGGTTGCGGATGCATTGGCCACCTTAGCATCAATGTTGCACCACCCTGACAAAATATATGTCGATCCTCTGCACATCCAGGTCCTTGATCAACACGCTTATTGCAATGCCGTAGAATAGGAAGCAGATGGCGAACCCTGGTTTCATGATATCAAGGTATACCTCAGAATGGGGACATATCCGTAACAGGCCACTGGAGACCAAAAAAGAGCCCTTCGGCGTTTGTCGAATGGTTTCTTCCTTAGCGGAGGAGTTTTGTACAAAAGAACCCCGGATTTGGGATTGTTGAGATGTATAGATGCCGGTCAAGCCACAACGGTTATGGCAGAGGTACATGCTGGAGTTTGCGGGCCACATATGAGCGGATATGTATTGGCAAGGAAGATCCTTAGGGCAGGGTATTATTGGCTCACCATGGAACATGACTATATCACTTTAGTGAGGAAATGCCATCAGTGTCAGATACATGGAGATCTGATTCATTCTCCGCCAACAGAGTTACATACGATGTCAGCACCCTGGCCGTTTGTTGCATGGGGCATGGACGTCATCGGACCAATCGAGCCAGCAGCATCCAACGGTCATAGGTTCATTCTAGTAACCATTGACTACTTCACCAAATGGGTTGAGGCTAAAACCTTCAAATCGGTAACTAAAAAGGCAGTGGTGGATTTTGTGCACTCCCATATCATCTGCAGATTTGGGATCCCAAAAGTAATCATCACGGATAACGGTGTGAATCTTAACAGCAGCCTGATGAGAGAGGTATGCCAACAATTCAAGATTACACACCGCAATTCCACCCCATATCGTCCCAAGGCGAATGGAGTGGTCGAAGCAGCCAATAAGAACATCAAGAAGATACTGCGAAAGATGGTGGAAGGGTCCAGACAATGGCACGAGAGATTGCCCTTTGCTTTGTTGGGTTACCGCACTACCGTCCGGACTTCCATAGGTGCAACTCCTTATTTGTTGGTGTACGGAACTGAGGCCGTAATACCAGCGGAGGTCGAAATTCCGTCTCTCCAGATTGTCGCTGAAGCCGAGATGGATGATGATGAATGGGTCAAAGCTCGATTGGAACAATTGAGCTTGATAGACGAGAAAAGATTGGCAGCAGTGTGCCATGGTCAGCTGTATCAGAAGAGAATGGCGAGAACATATAATAAGAAGGTGCGCCCCAGGAAGTTTGAAGTAGGGCAGCAGGTATTGAAGAAGATCCTCCCACATCAGGTCGAGGCAAAAGGCAAGTTCGCCCCAAATTGGCAAGGGCCTTATATCGTGACCAGAGTATTGTCCAATGGAGCCTTGTGTTTGACGGATATCGAGGGAAGATGTGTTGACATGGCTATCAATTCGGATGCAGTCATGAGATATTACGTGTAATTTCTTTTGATTATGGCAATTAGTGGTTTGTTTGTTTGTACTTGGTACTTATTGGATAATGAAATGACGGAGGCAATTCTTTCTTCTATCCAAACACTTTTACCCTTGTTTCCCCTTTTTGAGCCTTAAGTTATTCTTTCATACCCCTCTTTTGGAATCACTAACGGAAAAGATATGAAAACAGAAAGAAGAAGAAAAGAAAATTTTAAGAGAAAATGAAAAAGAAGGAAAAAAAAAAGAGAAAAAGAAGAAGAAGATAAAAATCACAAACCATTGGGAACTACGTTTGACCTGATTCCTCAAAGAGGATACGTAGGCGCCTCCCGGCTCGGTCATAGTGTGCATCATAGTGTGCATAGTGTGCATAAGTGTGCATAATAGGCACAGTGTGCGTAACATACATAGATCAACATAGTGTAAAAAAATAAAAAAATCCCCCAAGCAAGAAAACTGGGGCAGAGGCTATGTTTTAAAATTCCAGCAAAGGATTGATTCCAAAAGTTGTAGCAGATCACCCATCAAAATCATTTCATTTTTTGATAAGCCTTTCTTCTAGCCCCACACCAAAACCAAAATTGACGTCCAAAATACCTCCCGATCAACATCCAAGAGGTGGCAAGTCAGGCAAATGGAGCCGAGAATAATACACTGATCCCCGGCAAAGAATAGGATCATAAAACTGGAAATGAATTGATAGTCCAAAGGAATCTACAGAAGAGAGGGTCATATTGACAACACTCCAACTCTCCGGTGAAGAAATAAAATGAGAGAGTCTTATCGGTGAAAACCTTCACAGGCACCATAAGGCGACGAAAGATGAGAGATATAAAACAAGAGAGTCTTATCGGTGAAAACCTTCACAGGCACCATAAGGCACCGGGAGCTGAGAGAAAAGAGAGAGTCTCATTAGTGAAAACCCCTCGAAGGGCACTATGAGGCGACAAGGCAGATCAGCAAAAGGGTCCGCGCTCGCAAAGAAATGGACACTCATTTATCCCCAGCAAGTAAAACCATCGGGCAAGTCGATTGATACAAATAGACTGGGTCGGGAATCTATGGTGCACGTCATGATCACAGGGACCAGTCAGGTCATCCAGATAAACTCTTCTGAATTCCTTTTTCCCCCAAGTATTTGTTCAGAAAGATTTTTCTCCTTTTCCATCTTTTTCATTTTTCTTTCTAAAATTTGTTTTGAAAAGGATTTTTCAAAGTTTGCTACCAGAGACCGAAGGGAGTTCATCCGATGCGAGATAACCCCAACCGTCCTAAAGACTAGCCCCAGGCAATGCAATGTTGTGCCCTGCAGTTTTGGAGGAAGTAAACTCCTAAAGGGAGTGGGTTCGGGAGTAAAAGCAGACTCCCACATCATGTACTGTAAAGAGAAAGCAGAAAAGGGGATAAATTGAAAACCAATCCCCAGTAGGCCGGAAATCCCCAGCAAGCAACTTTGTCCACTAACCAGTTGTGGGGGCACAGAGCAAGAAAAGAGGAAGAGAGGGAAAATCATCCACCGGAAAGGCACCTCTTCCCACCATGAGTGAAACTAACTAAATCCTTTTGTCTGCTGCAGGAAAATAAACATTGATGATGGCAGCAGGACGCGACGCCAGGGTAATCACCAAATCCGGGGCAGAAAATTTTCTGCCGTTGTCAAAAAATTTCTCGGAAGAACGAGGAAACAATTTGAATACTTTATGTTCTAGGTCGCCCACCAGTAAAATGCGGGAATACTTTCTGTTCTAGGTCGCCCACCAGTAAAATGCGGGAATTCTTTATGTTCTAGGTTGCCCACCAGTAAAATGCGGGAATACTTTATGTTCTAGGTCGCCCACCAGTAAAATGCGGGAATACTTTATGTTCTAGGTCACCCAACAGTAAAATGCGGGAATACTTTATGTTCTAGTTTGCCCACCAGTAAAATGCGGGAATACTTTCTGTTCTAGGTCGCCCACCAGTAAAATGTGGGAATACTTTATGTTCTAGGTAGCCCACCAGTAAAATGCGGGAATACTTTATGTTCTAGGTCGCCCACTGCGGGAATACTTTATGTTCTAGGTCGCCCACCAGTAAAATGCGGGAATACTTTATGTTCTAGGTCGCCCACCAGTAAAATGCGGGAATACATTATGTTCTAGGTCGCCCACCAGTAAAATGCGGGAATACCTTATGTTCTAGGTCGCCCACCAGTAAATACGGGAATACTTTCTGTTCTAGGTCGCCCACCAGTAAAATGCGGGAATACTTTATGTTCTAGGTTGCCCACCAGTAAAATGCGGGAATACTTTATGTTCTAGGTCGCCCACCAGTAAAATGCGGGAATACTTTATGTTCTAGGTCGCCCACCAGTAAAATGCGGGAATACATTATGTTCTAGGTCGCCCACCAGTATAATGCGGGAATACTTTTAGTCTTATATTACAGATTCTGAAGTCAGTAACCCCATCGGAAGGCAAAAAGTTACAACAGGAATCCCCAACAAGGAAATAATAAAAACCCCTAGCACAGGGAAGCATAAGGTTGCAAACTCAAGTGCAGGCGTCAAAAGGAAGAAAGGACGCATTTTGAAAGAAGCGGCTTGTGAACATTAGACCATGCCTAGTATAACAAATCTGATGAAGAGAGCCGTACCCCCAAAGGAACCCTTGAAAAGCTTGATGAAGAAGGCCATGTCCCCAGAAGACCAAGCAAAATGATAAAAACAGGTACTCAGAAGAGCAAAAGGCCAGTACCATCCCTCAAGTTCACAAAATAAAAGCATCGGAGGAAAACGCAAGCCGACAAGAAAGCAAGGCGACAAGAACAAGTTGAAGATAGATGAGATCTTATGATCCACAGTCTAGCCTAGCTTCTTGTTTTTCCTTTTAGAATAATGTAACAAGGAGATCGGTCAGCGGTAACATGCTACAGCAGCATGTAAGCAGCACACAACAGCAGCAGTCACACGGTAGTCCCAGCTATCAAAATTTCCCGAACTACATTGACCTGATTCCTGTTCAGCCCAGGATATGTAGGAAACCTCTGAAGCAAAGGTTCGGTCAAATCTTTTCAAAAAATGCTTCACACGGAGTACTCGAACGAGCAAAAATCGCCTGCTTTATCTTTGCGCGAAAACCCTTCGTGTCTTCGAGCAAAGAGGGGCAGATGTAAGCACGTGATTTTTGCTTCACGGGAATTACTCCAAAAGAAAAGAAAATCAAAAAAATATATATATACAAGTGTTTCTTGTCATTGGTTGATTTTTATTAAATGTTAATTTGTGGGTGTATAATTTTACTTTGTTTTATTTATGAGCTTTTGTTTAAATCAAAATAGAAAAACAAAGGAAAATGAGGATACCCGGATTGGGCCAGAAATTAGAACAACAGGCCCAAACCGTGTCTGCTATCCGGTCCAAACCAGGCCTGCCCAGGCACATCCCGAAACGATGCCGTATAAGGCATCTGATCTGAGTCATTCAATCACATTCATCCAACGGTCCACACTTACACCCATAACCCGACCTATTTACTCGGGTCAACCCAACCCCTCACCTAAACCAAAACGACCCCGTTCCCATACCAAACGACCCCGTCCTGTTACCCACCAATAGATCCAAGCCGTTCAGATCACTTGATCTAACGGCTCCAATCTCTCTTCCCCTTCCGTATATAAACCCTCCATCATACCCCACGCCCCCTATCCAAGCACCCCTTCATTCGTCTTCTTCACCAAACCCCGAACCCCATGAAACCCTAACGCCGCCCCTTTTTCCCTCACCATTAAAGCCGGTGGCCACCCCCTTTACACCCCTAAGGCACCTCAACCATCTGAATCCAAATCCACTTACAGCTTGGCTCGAATCCTCCCCCACCTTCTCGAATCTTCATTTGAAGATTCGAGACAAGACTCGATCTACACCAAACCACCCCAGATTCACACTAGACAGTCCCCTGACTACCCTTGTGACCAAACCAAGCCTGGTTTGGTCCGAATCTACCCACAACTCCTAGAATCTCAAATCTGAAGATCCAAACCCTAGAACACCAGAACCTGGGGAATCCGGCCAGTTTTAATAGGGGTTTGAGGTCTAATAGACCTTAATCAAGGTGTTCTCGGTTGAGAACACCCCGATTAAAGTTTGTTCGGCCTCAAACGGTCAAATCTAATGCGGACCTGGGTCGACTTTGGTTGAACATTTCAGTAAGTTCTCCTTTTTCTTTTCTATTTTATTTGAGTACTGATTGAGTTCGTTAGCATGTTCTGTTGTGATTATTTGGTATTTTTGGTATTTTCATTCCAATTTCTTCCGTCTTTGTAAGGCCCTTTATTTGGTCGATTATTTTCGGGGCATGTTTGAATGTATTCTGTGGTATACATGTTCGATTAGATTAGTCGTCATATAAATAATTCGTATGGCCTCCCAGTATTGTGCAAAGTTATCTGAAGTTATTCAGGACCCCGTACGTATTGTTTATTTCATCGACTTGTTATACCTGGTTATAATTAGTATAGTCGGCCTGATAAACGTCGTCGATTAATTTTCTATGACTGAATGATCAAATGGACTAACAACTTCACATGACTGATTGAACCCTGGCATTGACTAAATGCCCGACATTGTTTGGAATTGGTTTGTTTGCATTGCAAAACGACTGAAAAGATTCAGTCCAGGGCAGATCTGAATTTGGACTTTCAGAAGTTCAAAAATGCCCTATTGTTGCAATGGGTCAGGACAGTGATAACCAGGTATTAACAGGGTTAATTTGAGTGTTAAAAAGAACAGAAATGATTAGTTTAAATGAGCTGACAAATAGGGTACTGGATTAGGATTAAAATAAGGTAATAGTGGGGAGCCAAACTTGTTAGCATGGGGCTGATTGAATAAAAAAGGGGGTGCCCATGTTGTTGGGTAGAAAATACAGGCTGAAAGCCTGTCGAATGGATGGGCATGGGGAATATTTTGATTAGTTTAAAAAAGGAAGTTATGGGCAGGAAAGAGGGGAGGGGTTCAAGGCAGCTGAGTGCTTGCCATTTCTGCCTATAAATAGAGCTGTTTTAGAACTTAAAAGGGGTGGACATTCTTTAGTCTTCAGAGAGATTCTGTGAGTGAGAAAAACTGAAAAAGAAAGAATAACAGAAGAAATTTCAGGATATTGAACCAACCATTGTCTGAAAACTATCTAAGAATTTAAACTGGTCAAGCTGTCTTTGCCAATTGTTGTGGGTTATTGGTCGAGCTGTTTGTGACTACTGTATTGTTGTGGTTATTTGCATTGAACATTCTGGGTATTCAGCTGTTTTCACTACCCTATTTCTGGGATTATTTCTTGTTGCTCGACCATTTGTGGGTTTCACAATTGTTGCTGGGTACTGTTGCTGGTTGTTGCTGTGTGTTTGTTGTTCGAGTGGCTTGCTGCTGATATTTTTCTTCTTCTCTTTATTATTGTCCAAACATCCGGGTACACGTTCTAAATTCACTGATATAATTATATGTTTGGAGCTGAATAAAAGTACAAGGTTATGGCAGTCCAAACATGAGCATGGTGACCTTTATTCTGTTGCTTATAGTTTAGAATGTTGGTGTATTTAACATGTAAAGTTTAACCTTCAAACTATGTAATAAGATAGTTTCTCAGTCCATAAGGAGTTTGGTCTGGCAGTCCATTGTTGTATGTAAATCAGTAAGAAGTTAGCTGGATAGTAGTAATACTCGGCCCACAATGGCATCGCGTCTGTAAAAATGAACGCAGTAATCACACTTGTTTCGCCTTAATTCGTCAGTAGATATGTGTATTTTGAAGGCACACTAGGCAAATCTGGATTATAGCCAAAAGATAAAAATCGCATAGCTAAATACGTGATAACACCACTTGAGTTAGATAGGATCGTCATACAGTCGTTTCGTTTTGTTAGTGTCAAGCATGTGAGGAATAATTAACTGAACCTCATATGTATGCCCGTTAATAAATAAGGTCGAATACGTCTAATTTCTTCGCCTAAGGATAATCTGCTTCGATACTGTTGTGCGTCAATCCCATGTTTCAGTTTTCTTGAATAATAGAATATAGAATGAAGGTCATCCCTCTTAGTACAAATTCTGCTGCAATTTCTCATTTGTGTCAGTCGTACGCTAGTAGCTAATAAGTTGCATTTTCTCAGCATGTAATCAATCAAGGTATTTTCTTGTGTCTTTTAGAGACAAACTTAATAGAAGAATGTAGTTGCTGTAGGTTTATCCATAAAAGTAAATGAGACGAGCCTCGCCGAAAAATGCAAAATCGTGGGGCCCTCAGTAAATATCTATTTTAAACTTGCTTAGACTCCGGGATGGGCCGTTTAGCAAACTTCACGGCCTTTTCTCAAAATAACCCTGCGCTAGTCGCTTTAGGCGCGTATTTAATAATGTTATCTCCTTAAACTCGGGTGCACATTTATGTGACCCAAATCCAAATCTCAACGAAATCGAAATGTGTCTCTAATCACGGGTACATTGATTGTGACGTGGTCTGAGATGTATTTCCATGACATTGCAAATTCTTTTTAATAATGAATGAGACGAGCCTCGACAAACAAAAAATGCACAAGCTGCGGGGCCCTCTAAATGTATATATTAAAATACTTAGAATTCGAGGACAGGCCGTTTAGCGAATTTTACGGCCTTCCCCAAAATAACAAGACGCTAGTTGCTTTAGGCGCGCCTTTAATAATTTATTTTCCTTAACTCGGGTGCACATTTATGTGACCCAAATCCAAATCTCAACCGAGTCGAGATATGCCAAACAACTACGGGTGCATTGATGTAACGTGGTTCGAGATATGTTTCCACGACGTTGCAATTCTCGTAAAATAATAACAATAAGTAAGAAAGCGGTAAAAAGATAAAATTTTGCACATAAGTTCATATTTGTATAAAATCAGATAATCAAGCCGAATATAACAGTTGAGCGACCGTGCTAGAACCACGGAACTCGGGAATGCCTAACACCTTCTCCCGGGTTAACAGAATTCCTTATCCGGATTTCTGGTACGCAGACTGTAATATGGAGTCATTCTTTTCCTCGATTCGGGATTAAAATTGGTGACTTGGGACACCCTAAATCTCCCAAGTGGCGACTCTGAAATAAATAAACCAATCCCGTTTCGATTGTCCTTTAATTGGAAAAACTCCCATGTACCCTCTCGGGTATGTAAAAAGGAGGTGTGACAACTAATATCAAACAATCATACTACTTTAACAAGTGCAAAAGCAGAAAATTTAGCATTTCAAACTTCAAAAATTAAACTAATGCTAATATAATTAATTTGATACAAAATAAAATCCGACGATTAAGCAAACAATGTATTAACAGTGACATAAATAATCCAAATAAACTAACTAAATGAGGACGCGATCAGAAACAAATTAAACAAAACAGAAAAAGAAGAAAGAAAAAAAATTAAGACAAAACTTAAAACTAATACTAATTATAAAGAAAAATAGAAAATCAATGAATTGAATTAAGATTTTACCCAACGAGGGAACCTTATGCTGACTCGAGCAACTCGGAGAATGCCAAAGTCAATGAATAACATCGATCCGGCCCTTGAACACCCATTTCTGGCGGGCAGACGCTAGAACTATAAAATTTCAGCAATTCGAATATTAATTCCATCGTCATGCCAACAAGAAAAGGACGTTTTGGGGTCAGGATAAGGTAGGAGAGAAGAGGAAGTTGCTGGCGACTTCGCCGGAATTTTGGTGGTCGGTGTTTAGGGTAAAGACCAACATGGAAAGATAGCCTCCGCTGAGCTCTATCTATGTATGTAAAAATTAAGTGGAGAAAAGGGCTCAATCTTCCCGAATTTATGAAAAAAGTGGTGGGTAGGGTTTCGAATTTTCTTAGATTTATGGAGATTGGTGGAGTTTTGGAGGATATGAGGCTTGGATTCATGGAGAGGAGGTTAATAGGAAGAGATGGTAAACTTTTGGGGTGGTTTGGACGATGTCCGCCGGCGGCGATGATTTCGGCCGGCAGAGATGGGTGGCAGATGAGTTTTGAATAAAAGAGGAGAGAATGAGAAGAGAGAAGAAAGAAGGGGAGATAATAGGGCAAAATGGGGGCAATTTTCGGCCTTTTTAGGCTTTAAATAGCATTGGTGAAGATTAAATTAGGGCCGTTGGATCAAAGAAGATCTAATGATTAGGATTGACCCTCTGTGACTTAACCAAAACGACATAGTTTGGGTATAAAACTACGTCGTTTAAACACTATCCTGGCAACCATTTAAGTGGCATTGAAATTGCACCCTTAGCCATCTAACCATTTCAATTTTAGCCCATTTTCCCTTAACCTTACTTGTTAAACTAAATTTACACAAAAAAATTAATTAATTAAACAACTTATTCTAATAATCGATTAACTAGATTAATTCACCAATTGAATAGTTAGCTAATTCCTAAACGCAAATGAAGAAAGAACTAATTTTTTTGTTGGTATTTTTACAATAGGAAATATGCAATTAAAGACACAAAAGTTGAGAAAAAAAATTAAAATAACAAAACACTAACGACTTTAGGAGATGTTAAAATAGTGTAAAAATTAGGTGTTCACACTCAATGAGACCTATGATCAAGCAAGACGACAGATCCTGATGAAAACTACAGAGCCAACACTGAATCAAGCTTATGCTCTAATCATTGAAGATGAAAGTCAAAATTCCAATTCCATTGTAGGGAATAGCGGAGATCATATTGGTACGCAAGAAGGTAGAGGACAATTAGGAATGCAAACCAATAAAGGACAATAATACAAAGGAAAGAATCTATTTGTGAAGTGTGAATACTGTAACAAACCTGGCCATTCAAAGGAGAACTATTACAAGCTTGTTGTTTACCCAACTGACTTCAAAAATAAGAGATTATATGCGGCTAACATAGTGAATGGAGGTTCTGAAAATGATAAGCCAACACACGAAGATGAAGGGAAAAGCAACACTGATGGATTGAAGGTAGGGCCATACTTCACTGAAAATCAGTACATGCAGATTTTAAGCATGCTGAACAAAGAAACTCATGGATGTCAAGCTAACATAGCAGGTATTGCTACCTCTTTAATGGCAAACTTTCCTTGTACAAAATGGATAATTGATTCTGGAGCTACACATCACATTGCTAGTGATTTAGATGCATTAGAAGCCAAAGACAAAGTAAGTGCATATAGCAATGAACAGGTTCACTTACCTACAGGAGGAAAGGCTAATGTTTCACACATTAGAAATCAGTTATTCTTGATAAAGTGGAATTGGATGATGTCCTATTTATTCTTGATTTCAAATTCAATCTTTTATCAGTTTCTAAGTTAACTAGACGTCATGCTTAGTGAATCTCTTTCCTGGCTTCTGCTTGATTAGGACCTTTACAATGAAAAATGAGGGGGATTGGTAGAGAGAATGGTGGGATTCAAAGGAGATTTGGACAAGATTATCAGAGGAATAAAACAGTTTGCATCAACCATAACCACAAAGAATAATGAGGAGGATGGAGAACTTAGGCATAGAAGACTAGGTCATGCTTCATTTAGTACTATGAAGAATATGGATATCTTTCATAATAAAGCTGTAGACATAGCAATAAATAATGACTGCCCTGTGTGAACAACTAATTATTGCCAACATAGGGTACAACATTCCCTAGTAGCATCTCAGAGGGCCTCGAGCCTTATTTTATTGCCAACATAGGGTACGACATTCCCTAGTAGCATTTCAGAGCGCCACGAACCTCATTGTATTGCAAACATAGGGTACGACATTCCCTAGTAGCATCCCAGAGTGCCAAAAGCCTCACTTTATTGCCAATACAGGGTACTACATTCCCTGGTTTCATTTTTATTGCAAACATAGGGTACGACATTCCCTAGTAGCATCCTGAGTGTCACGAGCCTCACCTTATTGCCAACACAGGGTACTACATCCCCTGGCTGCATCATTTATTGCCAACATAGGGTACGACATTCCCTAGTAGCATTTCATAGCGCCACGAGCCTCATTGTATTGCAAACATAGGGTACGACATTCCCTAGTAGCATCCCGAGCGCCACGAGGCTCATTTTATTGCTAACACAGGGTACTACATCCGCTGGCTACATTACTTTCTACCAACATAGGGTACACCATTCCCTAGTAGCATCCCGAGCGCCACGAGCCTCACCTTATTGCCAACACAGGGTACTACATCCCCTGGCTGCATTACTTTCTGCCAACATAGGGTATGACATTTCCTAGTAGCATTTTCGAGTGCCACGAGCCTCACCTTATCGCCAACACAGGGTACTACATCCCCTGGCTGCATTACTTTCTGCCAACATAGGGTACGACATTCCCTAGTAGCATCCCGAGCGCCACGAGCCTCACCTTATTGCCAACACAGGTACTACATCCCCTGGCTGCATCATTTATTGCCAACATAGGGTAAGACATTCCCTAGTAGCATCCTGAGTGCCACGAGCCTCACCTTATTGCCAACACAGGGTACTACATCCCCTGGATGCATTACTTTCTGCCAACATAGGGTATGACATTCCCTAGTAGCATTTTTGAGTGCCACGAGCTTCACCTTATTGCCAACACATGGTACTACATCCCCTGGCTGCATCACTTATTGTCAACATAGGGTACGGCATTCCCTAGTAGCATCTCAGAGTGCCACGAGCCTCATCTTATTGCCGACACATGGTGCTACATCCCTTAGTTGCATTACTTTCTACCTACATAGGGTACGACATCCCCTAGTAGAATCTTAGAGTGCCACGAGCCTTATCTTATCGTTAACACAGGGTATTACATCCCCTGGTTGCCTTCCTTCTTATTAACATAGGGTACGTCATCCCCTATTTTTTAAAAAATGCATGTTTTTTTTAATTCTTTATTCTGCAATAGCAAAGATAGTTTCATGTGTTTTCAATAACTCACAAAAATATTCTAGTGCAAACTGGGGCAGAAAATTTTTGTTCGTTTTGTTTATTTGTGTTGGCTTGTAGGTTTTTCTGCAAAGCATGGATTTGATGTGAAAAAATAAGATTTCAGTTCTTTCCAGAGAAAGTGGAACGCTTGATCTCAATACCAGCCGCAACCAGCTTTGGCGTAATGCATGCAGAGACATATGGTCAAGATCTTTCTTCCCATCATCTGATCAAGAAACAAGCCTGCGAGAATATTCATAGTCTGTTGCATCGAGAGCATTAAGTTTTAGTCTAAAGTCAATGGGAGAAGCAAGTCAAGAATCAAGACAAGACTCCAGATGGCATTTAGATAGGAATTTTGTAACTCTTAGATTTCAAGAGTATGTAATTTTCTTTTCATTTTGATATAATATTAGGAACTGCGGATCGGAACCTCGACGGAACTTCGCTCGACTCTCCTTCTGAGAATACTCTGTCACTCTTCTTTCACTTGAACTACACGTGACCTGATTCCCTTATAACCCGGGATATGTAGGTTGCCTAAAACCAAGGCTCGGTCACATCTTTTTCTTTTATCTTCCTTTCCTTTTTAAATAGAGCCTGTTTGGCTTAGCTGATAAGCATAAGGTGCTGAAAAGCACTTTTAAGTGCTGAAACTGATTTAAAAAATAAGCAGTTACGTGTTTGAATAAAAGTGCTGAAATTAATAATAAGCAGCTGAAGAACTGGGTATACGAAGAGTTTTGTTTTAAAAAGAAGTATTTTAGGGATAGAATAGTAAATATTTTGGTTAAACCTAAAGTGTTTATAAGCTAAAATTTGATAAGTTGGGGGAGACCAACTTATGACTTTTGGCTTATTTTTGGCTTATAAGCATTTTACTTATAAGCACTTTTAATTTTACCAAACGCGTAGATAAGCCAAAAAAGTACTTATAAGCCAGTTTGACCAGCTTATAAGCTAAGCCAAACACCCTCATAATAGTGAGGTCAAAAATCAGTCACCTTGTTCATTTTCTTTGCTTGAAAACTCTTCATGTTTCCAAGCAAAGAGGGGCATGTTATGAACAACTAATTTTTGACCACACCCAAATTTTATACTATTTTAGCGTAAATATTTCTTTCAGGTCTAATCTTATATATTTATATTCATATACTTATAGAATATATTTTGTTTTTATTTGTAAAGAGAAAAAGAAAATTCACAAAAAATATTTAGTTTCTTTAATTAGTATTTTGATAAGTAAGCTATGGTAGTTTTAGTATTATTTAAATTATATGTAAATATTTAGTTTTCTCATGTTTTTTTTGGTGTAAACGTAGTTGATCAATATTATCATTTTCATAATTACCTTATCTTTTTTTTTAAAAAAAAAAAGAAGAAAATATAATGAAGTTAAAATATGTCAAAAATAGGTATAGTTTGGTTAACAAATTTCCCTACTAATCACGTCCCATCCCAATCCCTAATGTTCCCCCACCTTTCACGTCCCTTCCCCTCAACCCCTCACATCTCACTCATATTGCACACACGACACAATGCACACACCATGCATTAGTTACACTTTCCCTCCACGACTCACACACTGCACCATATAAAACATTTCACTTTTAGCATTTAGGGGAGGAGAACAAAAATAAGGAAGATTTTGGGAAAACGAAAAAGTTTGAACAGAAAGAAAGAAAACGAGATTGTTAGAAAAAGATAAAGAAGGGAATCTGAAAACAAGAATCAGCACTAAACAGCCATTTTCCATACCATTAACGCCACTTTTGCTCCTTCTTTAACCATTTCCTTCATTCCTTTTTCACCACTGTTTTCAGCTATTAAAAACAGTTGTCCATCTCCATAAATCACCACTGTCCTCCTCCCCATAAGGTTTAGTCAAGGTGATTCGAGTTGTTTTCGGTTCTGTTAAAAAGGCGAGGTTGCCGTTCAAGTTTTACGACGAAGTTTCCGATCTGGGTTCTGTTGGTATGGTTTCGCTTTGGATAGCAGAAGGATACTCCGTTGTACAAGTTTGCCTTCTCAATACTGAATAAAGTTTATTGCCTCTGAGGTTCATTCTTATCTTTTACTTTTCTTTCTTCAAATTTTGTTAACGTACATGCCCATAAGATCTTGTTAGTTATTTGCTGAGTTGACAATTGTTAGTTTAAGAGTTCAAATGCACGCTTGATTATTTTACCCAAAGCTCATGGAATTTTGTCCAAATTGCTGAAGATTGTTCTTGGTTTATACGCTAGAAATGAGAATTCATGAGTGATTTGCTATGCCATTCTGTTTATTCCCGTTTACAATTGTTATGGCTTCAGATTCCTTTGTATGTTTCTAGTTATCTGTCAAGTAGATTAGTTGAACAAGATTTTATTTGAATTGATTTTTTTTAAGAATTAAAGAATTAAGATTCGTTCATATTAACGGGTCTGTGTTTGAATCTTGCAAATAGTTTTAGATATTCATTTGAGTATACATACCATTAGTTTAATTAAATAGGCCAAAATTACAATACGAGGCCCATGATGAATAAGCTGGCACATTTCTTTTATACTGAAAAATGTCGTACATATTCAAAAAATGATAGTGTGCTTTTAGGCGCGCTCTTAATCAAGTCATCGTGATTATGGACACTTTTGCCAAATAACTTTAATATTATATAAGTATTATTAATTATGTACACGTACGCGTGACATGATTTTTTAGCGCACTAAATAAATGAGTACACGTACGCGTGACTCATTTCAAGATAGTTCCATAATAAAGAATAATCAAGCAATTAAAACTTCTGAATTTATGGTGCACACGTGTGCGTGGCCCACTTTCTGTTAGAAGTCATACTAATTAGAACGAGGCTGGGTCAAGTAACTAGGCCGGGTAGACTTACGTGCTCCCGGTACGTTGCCCCCACCTCGGCTCGAGCTGTCCGCTTGGGTAAGCCAGGTCTAAAACACTCCCGCTAGGATTTAAACCTAGAATAACATAGCCTCATTTCGGATCCCTAGTATGAACGTTTGTTTGCATCATGTACATTTGACTTTGGGAACTCAACACAGAGGTTGGGTCCGTTTAAAACAGGTGTACCCGAGAATTGCAAGACAATCCTGATGTATCTTATGTGCTACTTGTGCATGTTGACCGGTTCCAAAAAGATATATAAAAATAAAAATAAAAATAAAAAAATTGAGGGAAAACCAGAAGGGAGAAAACATAAAAGAGAAAATTTACCCAATTTTTGAAAAATCTCGGTATTTACCCCAAAAAGATTATTACAAAATATGCCTGATTTTTTTAGATAGTGTCATCCTATTCCCGAAACATTACGAAGTACGCGGGTCTGATTCTCACCGGATGTGAGATACGTAGGAAACCTTCATCGGGTCCGGCCCCTAATTTTCAAAAAATCCAAAAAATATTTTTCGCCCTTTTTAGAAGTCTTTCTCCCAAAAATTCAAAAAAAAATCGAAATCCAAAAATATTTCTTTCTTTCGAAAATCCAAAAATATTTTCTTTCTTTATTAGAAGTCTTTCTTTCGAAAATATTAAATAAAAAAAAAAGAGATAGAGAATTCAAAGTTCAAAAATATTTTCCTTGTTAAGAGCTTTTACGAATAGATTTTTTTTAAAAGTAAAAAAAAAGAGTTAGTTTATTTATTTTGTTCCTGATCTTCTTGAACTACGCAAGATCTGATTCATGTCTCCACATGATACGTAGGCAACCCACATCAGGTACAATCGAATCATTTTGAAGAAAAAAAGAAGAAAAAAAAAGTAAAGAAAAGAAAAGAAAAGAAAAAGTGGTAAAAAAAGGAAAAAAAAAAAGAAGAAGAGGAAGTGTTTATTCTAACATGCTTGTTGTTTTGAAATAAAAGCTAATTAAAGGTGGTCGGTTTGTTGGTTTGCAATGGCGAGTCACGCAAACAATCCAAGATCCCTCGAAAGTAAAAGCATCTTCGCAACAAATAGAACAAGCACCATTGTTGTTGATCCAAGGTCACGTAAAGGCAAGTAGACAAGTTGGCGGTGAAAAATAAAATATGAAGGCAAATGTGGGGTTGACTTTATCAGATTTAAGCAATAGGACATGGCCTGCTCGGGATGATTTGATGATGGGAAATTTGATCCAGCATTGAAAGTCATAATAGCCATTGTCGCGGCAGAAGAGAAACAAAAAAAAACGGGTGCTAACCCAGAAACTTTCCCTATCAGACGGGAGTCTCGGTAGCCGGTCTTGCTATCTTTTCTGCCTTTCGAGTTATTTTAGTGTGTCATCCCAATATTTTTTTTACTGTCTTACATTCTTGTGTAAACTCCTCTATCTTTTTTTTAAATATTCAAATAAATGAAATCAATATTTCATCATCCATGAATGTCCCTTTTCTTAATCTTGTCACTTTCTTATTCTCTTTTCAGTTCTGTAAATGCAGATTTTAATAACATGACATGCTTGCGAACTTCATGCCCAGATCCTAAAATGCTGTCAGATTTCAAAATAATGAACCAAGAAGCATAATGTGTTGAAGATAAGGCTTGTAAGAAAATAAACAAAGAATTGAAACGAAAATGAGATTTCCTATCTTCGGATCATTGTTGAAGCCAAGATCGCTAATGAAGATTAAGTCAAGACCCGATTGAAACATTGTCTTTGATTGATGGAAAGTGATTGGCCAGAGGCTACCATGGGCAGTTGTACAACAATGAATGGCCCATGCTTACAACAAAAAGTACGTCCCAAGAAATTTGAAGTGGCGCAACTCGTCCTGAGACATATTCTCCCGCACCATGAAGAAGCTAAGGAAAAATTTGCTCCAAATTACAATCATACATTGTAAAAAGAGTATTGCCAAATGGAGCGTTGTATTTGGGAGATATCGAAGGAAATGTCACCGAGACAACAGTCAAATCAGATGCAGTCAGAAGGTACTATGGTTGACTTACTACTCGGTGTTAACATTCTTTGATTGGGATGGCGAGGGCTTTCTTTCTCACTACCCAAACACCATTAACCTTTTTGCAAACTCTTTGAGCCGGTTCCCTCTCTTTGATTACCCTCTTTGGAATATGGAAGTTATTATTAATAAAATGACAAAGAAAAGAAAGAAAAAAAACAACAAAAAAAACAAAAAAAGGAGGAAAAAAAAAAGAAGCAAAAGAAAGCAAAAATGAAAAAAAATAGAAAAACAAAAAAAAATCAAAAACAGAGTTCTCTGAACTACGTTCGACTTGATTTCGAAAGGATACGTAGGCAACCTCTCTCTGAGGTTCAGTCATACAAAAATAAAAATTCAAATTCCCCAAAAAGTGAAACTGGGGCAGATATTATAATATTTCGATAATTATTTTGCCTGAAAGGTTCCAAAGTTGTAATTCAGTCCAAAAAATTTTTACCCAAATCCCTTTCAAGTCCTTCTGATCAATGAACAGGAATGTTTACAGAATTAGAGGATACAATCATTTGGATCTGATACAATCAAAATGAGAGAGTCTTATTAGTGAAAACCATGTATTAACAGAATTCCTTATCCGGTCTTTTGATTTCGTGAACTTTAAAACAGAGTCAAATTTCCTCGATTTAGGATTTAAAATAAATCGGTGACTTGGGACACCATAAATTATTCCAAGTGGCGACTCTGATTAAATAAATAATCTCATTTCGATTAATGTCACTTTAATTGGAAAAACTCTTCTAATTCAACCTCGTTATTGGGTTGTGTGGGAAAAAAGGTATGACACCCTGTATACCTTGTTGCTAAGCAAAGTATGCTGAGTAAAGTAGATTAGTGTTTCCTAGAAGTTTAACTAAAAGTGAGAATCTTCCCTCTCTGTTGCATTTGGATATTTGGGGACCTATACAAGTAACCAACTCATGATAGAAAACATTTCTTTTTGACTATTATTGATGATGATACAATATATACTTGGTTACACTTACTTCAATTGAAAAGTGATGTTGTTGTGGTACTAAAGAAGTTTCTTTCTATGTTGCAAACACAATTTCAGTTTAGAGTCAAAATGATTAGGACAGACAATGGGATAGATTTTTTTAATAAACACATGACAGAGTTATTTGATGTTGTCACACCTCCTTTTTACCACCCGAGGGCGGTATAACGGAGTTTTTTCAATTAAAGTGACATTAATCGAAATGAGATTAATTATTTATTTCAGAGTCGCCACTTGGAATAATTAATGGTGTCCCAAGTCACCGGTTTATTTTGAAATCCCAAATCGAGGAAATTGACTCTATTTTGGTTCGCGAACACAGAAGACCAGGTAAGGAATTCTGTTAACTCGGGAGAAAGTGTTAGGCATTCTCAGGTTCCGTGGTTTTAGCACGGTCTCTCAACTATTAATAATTGATTTCATTATCTGATTTATTACATGTTTTAAACCTATTGTGCATTTTTAACTCTCTAACCGCTTTTAATGATTTAGAACTGCTTTTTAGGATTTATGAAATTTTTCTTGAACAAGTTACGATTATCGTACACTTGCCATTTGCAACACACCGCAAACTGCGCTACATGAAATGCACCCGCGATTCGCGACATGTTTATTTTACTATTATTAAAAGTTGTTATGATCGGGTCACATGAAATGCACATCCGAATTGGGGATTACGTATCACAACTACGTCACGGAAATCGTACCCATAGCTATGATAATTTTATTATAACGCGCCTAAAGCAACTAGCGCATTTAAATTATTTTCTTAATCTTTGAGATTGTTGGGATGCCAAATTTATGGTTGGGATATTATTGGGGAGCAAATAGGCTAGCTAACATGACCTATTACTTGGCCAGATTCCTTATGGTTCAAAATGGCCCATTATTATTTCTTGCCAAGAAAGAAATAACTCTTATTTTTTATTTCCAATTAAAAGCATTTGTTCAAGAACCCAAGACTACATGCATCACAATCGAAATAAAACTAATTAAATAATTTAAAGGAAAACTAAGACATGCTACTCAAATAACGTAGAATCACAAATTGACCAACACGCGCACCAAGCTATCATAACACAATGAAATGAGAATAAAAATTGAGAAATTGACCTTTTATTGATGAACAAAGCTCAAAATTGCAAATCAATCGGGCTAAGCAAAGCAACAATCCTTGGATCGAAACACTGAAATTACAAACCAAAACCTCGAATCGATACCGGAAAACTCAAAACTACTCCTCGAAGCTACTGTTCACTCCGGTGTTTTAGACTGAAATTCGCTGCCTCCCTCTCACTCTCGTACTCTCACCATTGCTGTCTTCCATTTGTGTGAATGTATCAAGAGAAAATCAAAAATGTCCAAAACAACGAAAACGTGAACCTCTGTCTCGAAATTGAAGACCAAAATCGAGAAAGAGTTGGCGGCGGCTGAAGGGATGGGATGAGACGTTGCAATTCCTCTACTGCAAAATTTAAGAGATCGAATATCGAGACTAAAATTTATCGAGTTGAGAGATTATAAAGAAGCAATTAGCAGAAGATGGATTTGCGATTTTGACTTCGATTAGAAACAAGTGAACGTGATCTGGCGATATGTGACTATATGTGTGTGTATATATGTATAAAATAAGAAGGGGTGTTGTGTGATGGATCAGATAGGAATTTTGGTTAGCCCTTTTTTTCTCTTTTTGGTTCAACCAATCCCAAAGTCTGCCGCTTTAGCCTAGAGCTGTAGGAATTGTTTTTTGTCTTAACTAGGTCTCCATCATTTTTGTATTTCCTATATTTCTTATATTGTTGATATTTTTATTTTATATTATGTATTATATGTTTTATTATGAGCCTATTGATAGTACTAATATATTGTCTCTTGTTGCTCTCTTGAGCCGAGGGTCTCCTGGAAACAACCTCTCTGCCCCTCGGGGTAGGGGTAAGGTCTGCGTACATATTACCCTCCCCAGACCTCACTTGTGGGATTATACTGGGATGTTGTTGTTGTTGTTGTAGGTCTAGGTATTAAGATGCAGAAGAAGGGTCCTTTTAAGTATTAGGGTTTAATGAGTATTGGGCTTGGATCTATGGGCTAAGGGTAATTGGGCTTGGATTTAGGGAATTGAGTTGGACCATGTCTTTTGAGTTTGAATCTAGGCTAGGAAGACCAAATAGTACAATGTATATATAAAAATGTAAAAATCACTCTAAACTAATATAAAAATAAATACTAAAAGTGAAACTAATTATTATTTTTTGTCTTTTCAAATGTTATAATACTATAAATATAAATATACTAATTGACTTTAACCTAAAGATGAAAAATATTTTCTTTTTGTAATTTTTATTTTTTGTGATAAAAAATAAAGTAAAAGAGTCAAAACTATTTATAATAACGATATTAAACCTAAACTAAATATTTTACGCTAAAAATGTGTAAATTGGTGAGAGTCAAAAATCACATGTCTACAGCTACCCCCCCCCCCTTGACTGAAAACGTGAAGAGTTTTCAGACAAAAAATGACGAGACAGGTTTTTTGACCCGACCCTTATTTGGAGAGACCAAAAACTAAAAGAAAGGAGAATGTGACCGAGCCCTAGTATCTGAGCTGCCTACATATCCGTGGCTATAAAGGAATCAGGTCATGTATAGTTCAGAAGTGAATGAGGTGATAGAGTACTGAGGTGGAGAGCCGATTGAGGTGTCGTTCCGTCGAGGTTCCGGTCCGCGGTCCCGATGTTACATCAAAATCAAAAAAATGAAAAAGATTAACTAAACCTGTCAACTATGTGTTACAAGATTCTTATCTATAAGTCTTCTGAAGCTTGATCTTGAGTCTTGAATGGTTCTTCATGCAGACTTTGGCTTTGAACCTTGACGCTTGCTAGTTGCGGGTGCTAGTTCATTCTTCTTTAGCTTTTCGGATCAAAACCGGACACACCATGCTTATGACTTCAGTCATGTCTTGAGCAGCTCACATCTTTCATCAACTTCTGCATTTGGATTCACCTCTTGCCTTTTTTTTTTATTCTGGATTGTGACTAATTTCTGTTGATCATCTCGGACTGTTGACTCGCATTCTTGCCGCGAGCTTCTTTTGTTGCTGACTTGAAATGCATTTTGAAGTGAATTCCCTTGTTTTCCAGGTGGACGCCCAATTTCCGATACTTTCAACTGTATTTCCTTGAAACTTGAGTTGTTTTCCCTTGTTCTCCAGGTGGGCGCCTGACTACTGAACTTGAACCGCTTTCCTTTGAAACTGCTTTCCCTTGAAACTTGAACTGTCTTCTCTTGAGACTTGAGCTTTTTCCCCTTGAACTTGAACCATTTTCCCTTGTTATCCAAGTGGGCGCCTAATTACAACAAAACAGACAAAACAAAAGAAATTTTTCTGCCTCAGTTTGATATTGTGAACATCTGTGAGTGTTAATCGAATCCTGTTATCCAAAAGAGTTCTATGAATTTAAAAGCTAAATCTCATTATCCATGAGGGTCCTGAAAAACTTTAAAATTAACTCTCATTATCCAGGAGGGACCTGATTTCAAGACAACTAAATATTGATAACTTAAGAAAACTAAAATTGACCCCTTTTTTTTTGTTTTTTTTTTTCATATCCAGACTTCCCTTTTCTTTTTCTGCTTTTTTCAAATTATCCTAGGAGAAAATTTGTCACACTAGGGCTTTTGTTTTTGGTATCTTAGGAGAAAGATTCATCAAACTAAGATTTTGTATCCTAGGAGAAAATTCATCAGACTAGGTCTTCTATCTTAGGAGAAAGATTCATCAGACTAAGATTTTGATCCTAGGAGAAAGTTCATCAGACTGGGTCTTTTTTTCTTCTTATGGTATCTTAGGAGAAATATTCATCAGACTAAGATTTCTATCCTAGGAGAAAATTCATTAAACTAGGTTTTCTATCTTAGGAGAAAGATTCATTAGACTAAGATTTTGATCCTAGGAGAAAGTTCATCAGACTAGATCTTCTATCTTAGGAGAAAAATTCACCGGACAAAGATTTTGATCCTAGGAGAAAGTTCATCAGACTAGGTTTCTTATCTTAGGAGAAAAAATTATAAGGCTAAGATTTCTATCCTAGGAGACAGTTCATCAGACTAGGTCTTCTATCTTAGGAGAAAGATTCATCAGACTAAGATTTTGATCCCAGGAGAAAATTCATTAGACTAGATTTTCTATCTTAGGAGAAAAATTCATCAGACTAAGACTTTGATCCTAGGAGAAAGTTCATCAGACTAGGTTCTTTTTGTTATCTTAGGAGAAAGATTCATCAGACTAAGATTTTGATCCTAGGAGAAAATTCATTAGACTAGGTTTTCTATCTTAGGAGAAAGATCCATCAGACTAAGATTTCGATTGGGAGGAAAATCCATTAGACTAGGACTTCTTATCCTAGGAGGAAAAAAAATGTGAGGATCAATGGCAAGATTTTATGCACAATAGCAAGACAAATAAAGGCAAAGATTTGAGAAACTTCTCTTTGTCGGCTCTTCTCTTCCTTTCTTTTTCT
Organism: Nicotiana sylvestris; assembly: GCF_000393655.2. Classification (NCBI taxonomy): domain Eukaryota; kingdom Viridiplantae; phylum Streptophyta; class Magnoliopsida; order Solanales; family Solanaceae; genus Nicotiana; species Nicotiana sylvestris. The sequence goes on from NC_091058.1 coordinate 71,580,615, forward strand.
TTCTCTTTATTTTTCTTTTTTTTTTCTTTTTTTTTCTTTTTTTTTTGAATCGCTTTCCTTGCACTGCTTTGTTCCTGTTTCACACAAAGAAAAATTGTCAGTTTTGAAAATGGTGGTCGGTTTGTGGCCTTGAGTCCTGGGCAGCCTGGCTTCTGCTCAATCAGCTTGAGTCAGCTTCAAGAGAATTTTGCTCTGCACCAACTCTGATCGTTTCACACCCAGTACCATTTCTATTTGCAGCTCAATCAGCCTTATCCCGACTGGGGATCTTTTCTTAAATGACCTTTTCTGATGTCTTGGACGACTTCGTGCATTTTGAGCAATTTGTCTATCAGAGAAAATCACCAGTTATCTTTGCTTGCGCCAGGTAGGTTGACAAGGGTCTTTTTAGGGGGAGCTTTTTCATGAATCCTCAAGGCATGTTGACAGTAGCGACCGAGTGTGCTGGCCAAATTTACTTCGTGCAACTGAAAAGCTGGTAGCAGATTTTGAAATCTTATCTTGCTTATTTTGACAAGGACTGACTCAGAGTGAAGGACAGAATGATGCAAAGAAACAAGTATTAACAAGAAATGCCCCTGTTGGAAGGACAGAAGGAAGAATTTTTTTTTCTTTCTTTTTTTCCTTCTTTTTTTCCCAATAACTAGCCTTAATGGTCATGACATGCATTTTGGACTCAACGACCTGATCTATCAAAATAATCTAATCTTCCCTTTTACCATTCTTATGACCTTTGAAGTCGGGCTTATTTGTGCCAATTCTTTACATCAACTTCATGTCTCACCTTCGACTAGTGGTGCCTCGAGGGGTTTTCACCACCAAGTCTCTCTCATTTATTTATCTCTGCTTACCGTCGCCTTACAATGCCCGTGAAGGCTTTCACTAATAAGACTCTCTCATTTTCTTTTATTTTTATTTTTCTTTTTCTTTTGCTTTCTTGTGCGAACATCTTGACAGTGTTCTATGTCGCGTGACAACCGTTGCTCATTGCATGCTATTCTTAGCATTCTTAAAGGCTGATCAGGAGGTCTTTATTCGAAAGATTTTTGGATAGGGTTGGAAAGAAAGGACGGCATGAAGGCTCAAAGTAGACTCAAAATGAGGGGTTGTAGACTTACAACTCTTGGAATCGACTCTTTCAAAAGTGAAATAAAACATCTGCCCCAGTTTCAGCTACTTGGGATTTTTGGAGTTTTTTTTCTTTTTTGAATTCTTATTGGTTGGACCGAACTGTGAGGCTACATACGTATCCTTTTTAAAGGAATTAGGTCTAACGTAATTCAAACCATAGGAATTACTTTGTCTATTGTGATTTTTCTCTTTTCTTTTCTTTCTCTCTTTTTCTTCTTTTCTTCTTTCTTTTCCTTTTTGTTTTTTTTCTTCTTTTTATTTTCTTTTTTTTTTCTTTTTTGTCTACTCCTTTCCATTTCTTCTTTCTCTTTTCTCTTTTCTTTTCTCTTTTCTTCTTTAATCACCTTTTACGCTCGTGTTTTTCAACTTTGCTACTGATCCCAAAAGAGGGGTATGAAAGAAAATAAATAAGGCTCAAAGGGGTAACAAAGGATAAAGTGTTTAGATAGCAAAACAAAATTCCTTCGTCATTCCAATCTTCAAAACATGCCAAGTACAAATAAACACAATTTAACCCAAAGAAATCATACATAATATCTTTTGACTGCATCAGAATTGATAGTCATATCTACACATTTCTCTTCTATATCTGTTAACTACAAAGAACCATTGGACAACACTCTCGTTACGATGAACGGCCCCTGCCAATTTGGGGCGAACTTGCCTTTCAATTCAGCCTGATGTGGAAGGATGCATTTCAATACTTGCTGACCCACTTCAAATTTCTGCGGACACACCTTCTTGTTGTATGCTCTCGCCATTCTCTTTTGATACAACTGGCCATGACACACTACTGTCAATCTTTTCTTATCAATCAAACTCAATTACTCCAGACGGGCTTTGACCCACTCATCATCATCAATTTCGGCTTCGACAACAATCTGAAGGGATGGGATTTCAATTTCCACGGGTATCACTGCTTCAGTGCCATATACCAACAAATAAGGAGTTGCACCTACTAAAGTGCTACTAAAGTGCGAATAGTAGTGCGATAACCCAACAATGCAAAGGCAACTTCTCATGCCATTGCCTAGACCCTTGTGCCATTTTCCAAAGTATCTTTTTTATGTTTTTGTTGGCTGCCTCGACGGCTCCATTCGTCTTGGGGCAGTATGGGGTGGAATTTCGATGCGTGATCTTAAACTGTTGACACACTTCTTTCACCAGATGACTGTTAAGATTAGCACCATTATCTGTGATGATCACCTTTGGGATCCCGAACCGACAAATGATATTTTCATGCACAAAATCGACCACTGCCTTCTTGGTCACAGATTTGAAAGTTTTAGCTTCAACCACTTAGTGAAATAATCAATGGCCACCAGAATGAACCTGTGCCCATTGGATGCTGCTGGCTCAATTGGTCCGATGACATCCATACCCCAAGCAACGAAGGACCATGGTGCGGACATTGTGTGCAGTTCAGATGGCGGAGAATGAATCAAATCTCTGTGTACCTAACATTGATGACACTTGCGCACAAAGCTGATGCAATCTCGCTCCATAGTGAGCCAATAATAACTTGCTCGGAGAATTTTCTTTACCAGAACACACCCACTCATATGCGGTCCGCAGACTCCGAAATGTACTTCGGTCATGATAGCCATGGCTTGTATAGCATCTACACATCTAACAATCCAAGGTCTGGAGTACTTTTGTACAAAACTCCTCCACTAAAGAAAAATCTGCTTGCCAAATGACGAATTGTTCTCTTTTAATCACCTGTGGCTTGTACTGGATACACCCCTGTTCTGATGTACTCCCTGATATCGTGGAACCAAGGTTCACCGTCAAGTTCTCCTTCCACCATGTTACAGTAAGCATGCTGATCGCGAACCTGAATATGCAAAGGGTCAACATAAGCCTTATCTGGATGATGTAACATCGACGCCAGGGTAGCCAAAGCATCGGCAACCTCATTATGGATCCTTGGAATGTGCCTGAATTCTATTGATCGAAACCGTTGACAAAGATCATGCAACATTGTCGGTATGGTATAAGATTTAAATCCTGCGTCTCCCATTCTCCTTGAATCTGGTGCACCAGAAGGTCCGAGTCTCCCAAGACCAAGACTTCCTGGATTCCCATATCTATGGCTAGTCTTAGTCCTAGAATGCATGCCTCGTACTCAGCCATGTTGGTGGTACAATAGAAACGAAGCTGAGCTGTGACAGGGTAGTGATGCCGTGTTTAGAAATGAGTACTGCTCCAATCCCAACGCCTTTCATGTTAGCGGCCCCATCAAAGAAGAGTTTCCAATCGGGATTTTCCTCCTTCTTGACCTAGTCAATGTGCATTACCTCTTCATCAGGAAAATAAGTCTTCAAAGGTTCATATTCTTCATCCACCGGATTCTTGGCCAAGTGATAAGCCAAATCTTGGGCTTTCATCGCCGTCCGAGTCACATACATGATGTCAAACTCTGTGAGCAAGATCTGCCACTTCGCGAGCCTTCCTGTGGGCATGGGCTTCTGAAAGATATACTTCAAAGGATCCAAGAGAGAGATGACGTAAGTAGTGTAGGATGACAAATAATGTTTCAACTTCTGTGCTACCCAAGTCAGGGCGCAACATGTCCTTTCAAGGGGAGTATACTTAACCTCATAAGATGTGAACTTCTTGTTAAGATAGTAGATGGCTTGCTCTTTTCTGCCAGTGATGTCATGCTGACCCAACACGCAACCAAATGAGTTATCCAGGACTGTCAAGTAAAGAATCAAAGGTCTCTCTGGTTCCGGTGGGACCAGCACGGGTGGGTTTGACAAGTACCCCTTTATCTTATCAAATGCTTCCTGACACTCATCAGTCCACTTGACCGCAGCATCCTACTTTAGCAACTTAAAGATAGGCTCACAAGTTGTCGTGAGTTGAGCAATAAACCTGCCGATGTAGTTCAGCTTCCCTAGTAGACTCATCACATCGGTCTTGTTTCTTGGAGGTGGCAATTCTTGGATAGCTTTAATCTTTGACGGATCCAATTCAATGCCCCACCGACTGACTATGAATCCCAACAATTTCCCCGATGGAACACCAAATGCACACTTTGCAGGGTTGAGCTTAAGATTGTACCTACGGAGCCTCTGGAAGAACTTTCTCAAATCTCTAACGTGGTTAGACTGCTTCCTGGACTTTATGATCACATCATCCACGTAAACCTCAATCTACTTGTGTATTATGACATGGAATATAGTCGCCATTGCCCTCGTGTAAGTTGCCCTAGCGTGTTTCAAACCAAAAGGCATGACCCTGTAGCAATATGTTCCCTACAGCATGATGAATGCCGTCTTTTCCTCACCTTCCTCATCCATTAAAATCTGATAATAGCCCTCATAGCAATCCACAAAAGACCCAATCTCATGCTTGGCACAATTATCAATCAAAATGTGGATATTTGGCAATGGGAAGTTGTCCTTTGGACTTGCCTTGTTGAGATCATGGTAATCAACACACACTCTGGTCTTACCATCCTTCTTTGGCACAGGCACAGGCACAACATTGGCTAACCACGTGGGATACCGCGTGACCCGAATGACCTTTGCATCAAGCTGCTTTGAACTTCACGTCAGTTTTGAACTTCCTCAACTTCTGCTTAACGGGAGGAAATTCTGGATCAATTGGCTATTTATGGACCACCAAATCGGTGCTCAAGCCCGGTATGTCATCATACGACCATGCAAAAATATCCTTATACTCAAACAGTGCTTTAATTATCTCTTCCCTGATTTGCAGTTCAAGATGGACACTTATCTTAGTTTCTCTGACATTATCCGGGTCCCCTAAATTGATTGCTTCTGTATCATTCAAGTTAGGCTTGGGTTTTTCTTCAAAATGACTTAGTTCCTTACTAATCTCTTCAAAGGCCTCATCTTCATCATATTCTAATTCATCATCACACTCTATTTCTTGGATTATTATTTCAGAATTAGATTGGCTTTTAAGATGGGGCCGAAGGTTCCTCATGCATGTCATGTCATTAAAACCAGCATAAAAAATTGTACAAAGAAGAAAACAAAAACAAAAAATAAAAACTATCAGGAGTGATGGAAAAGGAAAATTGCATTTCATTAAAAATAAAGGATAACAGGGTTTGTACATCAACAAGCGAAAAATAAAAGTCTGGGTCACAACCCTGGAATGACCTAGATAGAAAGGAAAACAAAATAAACTACCAAGACTCCTTCTAAGTAGGGAGAGGAGTAGCCTTCCAATTGTTAAGCTTTACATTCGGCCCGACAAACTGCACGTCCGCTTTGCTAGAACCTTCTCCACCTTCTACCATGTTCACATTATCAAACAACCTCTGGAACCTTTCAATTAATTCCTCATCAATGTCAACCACGGAACTTGAAACTGTCGTCACTGGGTGTTTCCTGGCACCAGGCTTAACAAAAGACCTGGAGAGACGTGGAACAGGCTTTGGAACTGCCCACGCCTTCTGTTTCAACCTTTTATCCCTTTTCACATCTGTCGTTGTGGGTTTGAATCCAAGACCAAACGTACCCAAATTCTCAGGGAGGGACACTGGCTGTATGATACCCTACAGAGATGCACTCAGACCTTTACCGGGCACAAAGCCATTTTTCAGCATTTCAAAGGCCACCATGACTGATGCGGAGGTTATCTTTGGGGTTGGAACACATTTCCCTTCCGGAACCTTCTCCACTGGCACTGTTTCAAAAACTTGATAGACCCAAGGCCCTTTGTCATCTTCAACCTCAATGAACGGGACAGAGACATCACTATGAGCACACAAGTTATCTTCACCATGCACGACAATCTCCTGTCTATCCCATTCGAACTTGATCATCTAGTGCAGAGTGGACGGGACTACTTTGGTGGCATGAACCCAAGGTCAACCTAACAGCAAATTGTAAGAGACGGCTACATCCAGCACCTGGAATTCCATGCTGAATTCCACTGATCCTATTGTCAACTCAAGCACTATATCACCAACTGAATCTTTCCCTCCACCGTCAAATCCCCGAATGCAGATGTTGTTCTTTTGAATCCTCTCATCGTCCAATTTCAACTTGTTCATAGTAGAGAGAGGGCAGATGTTTGCACTGGAACCATTGTCAACTAATACCCTGGTAACCACAGAATCTTCACATTTTACCGTAAGATAGAGAGCTATGTTGTGTTCAGTACCTTCCACATGCAACTCGTCATCAGAGAAGGTGACCCTGTTCAACTCAAATATTTTGTTGGCGATCTTTTCCAGTTGCTTTACTGAAATTTTATCGGGAACATGAGCCTCGTTCAGAATTTTCATCAAAGCCTGACGATGCTCGTCTGAATGGATTAACAATGACAACAACGAAATCTGATTAGGCGTCTTTCTTAACTGCTCCACGATGGAATAATCTTGTACCTTCATCTTTCTTAGAAACTTCTCCGCTTCCTCTTCAGTGACTAATTTCTTTACTAGGACTAGATTATCTCTAGATGTTTTAGCTTTCCTTAACTCTTTCGGGGCAAAGCATCTCCCCGAACGAGTTAATCCCTAGGCCTCATTGACTTTTTCTTTCACTTCCTTCCCCTTATAGGTCACTATCACCCATTCATAGTTCCATGGGATAGCCTTACTGTTGATTACCAGCAACTGGGTTACAGGCTGAATGATGACAAGATCCATACGGGCGCCCTCTACAATTATGATAGGCTTGTTTTCCACTCCTGGCACAACCACTTTTGACTTTGCTTGCTTTGCCACAACATCACTTGGGGATCCTTTCTTGACTACCACAGATGGTTCACCATTTGCCATGCTTAACTTGTTCACTGATCCTTCAACCGTTGGTTTTTTGACTGGCTTGACCTCGCTGGACCGGATCATCATAACGGTCTGTGAAGTCTTCTTGGGCTCCCCTCCCTTATGTACTATCTCAATCATGTTTGTTTCCTGATGGGTTGGTAATGGGTTCTGGTTGATGTTGGGTGCCTCTGGAGCTTGGACTTCAATCCGGTTTGTGTCAATGAGCTCCTAGATAGCATTTTTCAGGTTCCAACACTTCTCCGTATCATGCCCCGGAGTACCAGAACAATATTCACAGCTCACAGAGTAATCAAGATTCTTTGGAGGAGGGTTTGGCAATTTTGACTCAATTGGCCTCAGCATATCCAACTTCATCAATCTATGAAACAAACTGGTATAAGACTCCTCCAACGGGGTGAAAGTTTTCTTCCGCTGTAACCTTTCATTTTTGAATGCTAGATTGGGCCGGAAATCTATGCCGGTAGGGTTTCGGTAGGCTCGTAGGGGTGGGTAAGCATTTTGTGGATCTGGGTAGGTGTTTTGTGGGGCTGGGGCATGCCATTGTGCATAGGCAGGAGGTTGAGTATATGTTTGAGCATGGTGGACAGAAATATGGGGGTCTGGTGATGGGAAGTAGTATTGGGGTGAATTATATTAGGTTTGAGTGTAGGTTCAGTGATGGGGTCGAGATTGGGTATATTGGTGTGACTAGCCCCTGGGTCCAAACCACGATCCTGAATCAACTGTTGCCACGTCTTCTTTCTTCCTCTTTCCAATCACTCCCCTAGTACCGTTCTGAATGGCTTGGGTAGTTGCCTTGATAGCCGAGTAACTCATGATTTTTCTTGATTTAAGCCCTTCTTCCACCATGCCGCCCATTTTCACTACCTCGTTAAAAGACTTGTCTATGGCCGATATCAGATGGCCAAAGTAAGTGGGCTCTAGAGCCTGCAGAAAGTACTCCACCATTTTGCTCTCCTCTATCGGAGGGTTGACTCTTACCGCCTGTTCTCTCCAGTAGAAACCATATTCTGTAAAACTTTCACTAGACTTCTTCTCAATATTAGTCAAAGACAAACGATCTGGAACAATCTCGATGTTGTACTGGAAATGACGAGCGAATGCCTGGGCCAAATTATCCTAGGTATACCATCTGTTGTGATCCTGATGAGTGTACCACTCCAAGGCCGAACCACTCAGACTTTGGCTAAAGTATGCCATCAATAGCTCATCTTTCCTGCCGGCTCCTCTCATTTTACTGTAGAATCCCCTCAAATGGGCCACCGGATCTCTATGCCCGTCATACAAATCAAACTTCGGCATCTTGAACCCCACAGGCAACTGAACTTCGGGGAATAGACACAAGTCCTTGTAGGATACGCTCATCTGGCCTCCCAATCCCTGCATGTTTTTGAATGACTGTTCCATGCTTCTAACCTTCCTGAACATCTCCTCATGCTCTGGGTTTTTGGGTGGTTTCTCAGTCTCAACAAGGAGGTCGAAACGAGGAGTATATGAGTAATTCTTTGGGGCCTTGAAAGTAGGCTCTGGGGGTAGTATTGATTATCCTGAGTTTGGAATAAGGGCTCACTGGAGGATCGATGGAGTCTAGCGGATGGGGGTGCCACGAAAATAGGGGTGGCTGGCGGAGGCGGGTTTGGGACTGGTTTGAGTGGTGGTACTTGTGGTGTTTGGGAAGTGGTGCCTTGGTAGTGGTGGTAAATGGGAAAGCCTGGAGATGAATCAATAGTGGGAGGTTCTTGGGATTGAGCCAGGGGCGGGACGAAAGCAGGGTTGGCGGGGTAGGATGGTGGTGGATGCTCTTTTACCCACGCCTGGTACATCTCTGTCATCTGGTGTTTCAGTTTATACAACTCATCCTTCAGATTAACATCAGACTCCTCCCCCTCTCTTGACGGATTAATAACACTTGCATCTAGTTCTTGGTTGGTCATGATCAACTTGTCTTTGGACCTGGTGTTGTACGGGTGAGTTGACAGAATGCCAAACAAAATAACCACATGCCTGTACTTGATGACAACAACAAACTTATTAGCGATTAGAGCTTAATAGATAGGCAACCACACGTTAGAGATACAATGCACCTAAGCAGTTAACCATTTCTATTATGTATTTGAATGGCCGCTTGCGTCATCCCGGCTTTCACTAATTTCCATTTTGCAATTTCTCTCTCTCTTTTTTTCCATTCTTGCTTTTCTCTTTTTTTTCACGGTTATGATCGAATCCTATAGGGATTGCCTACGTATCATGATGCCGCATGAATCAGACCAAGCGTAGTTTTGGAAATAAAATAAATAAATAATTATTTTAGGGTTTCAAATTTTTCATAAAATAAAAACGTCTTAATTACAATGGCTCATCCTACAGAATTTAATCATAAAAACTAACAGACTCGAAAAGGGGGACTAACAGACTCCAACAAAACATGAAAATACAGACTCAAAAACATACTAACAGACTCCAACAAAGAAAATTAAAATACAGACTTGAATGATAAATCATGAATACATCAATGTCTCAACTGCTCCACGGGCCCGTGGGACATCAGTCGGTCTCGCCACGGGCCTAGCGCAAGATCCCCTTGAAGACGCTCCAGGTCACTCATTATTTGACGAACAAAGGTCATTACCGCGGTAAAGAAGTGGTTCTAGTCATGTCTTCACATCCATGACACTTCACGATGATGTAGTCAGCAATTGCTCTAACCCTCTCCCTGACGATACCTTTTTCTTGGAGCAAACGCCCTATTTGCTGAGTCCTAGCTTCTAGAACCTGGGCATCATGATGGTTCTGACCCTGCAGCTGTTGCATATCTTCCTCTAGCTGGGACATTAATGCATAGCAATGTTCCCTTTCTGCTTTAAAGTTCTTAGCTTGCTTGGCCATCTCATTTTCAAGGGTAGTTAGCCTTATCTTCAAACTGGTGACTGTTCCCTCGTATTTCCTTTTCAACTGCCGGACAAACTCTACTCGTCCCTCTACGTTCTTCGCTAATTGTGCCCGGGCCCTCGCCAGATTACCCTCGGATTTTTCCAGATCGTCCTCACACTCAGCTATTTTCCTCTTGAGACCACTTATGGGTCTTTCATCCTTTCAACTCCTTTCTTGATTCTCAGCAGCTATTTTCATTTTTTGGATCTGTGCTCGAAGGGCCTTGTTTTCTTGAGCTAATTTCTTCTTTTCCCCTTCATCAGCAAAGGCCTGTACACTTTTGTCGAATTTAAGATCCCGGATTTGTCCCTCCAATTTGCTTATGGTGGCTCTGTAGCTTGCCTCTTTTTCCAACCAATCCCATTGCTCCTGCACTCCATCAGTGAATTATTGGACATGGGTCCTTTTTACGGGCCATTCGGGCTCTTGATGGACTTGATACCTTTTACCATACCAAGTTGTGTAACTAGACTCCGACTCGCCTCTGGATAGATCTCGTACCTGAGTCTTTGGCTCTAAGAACCTACATTGGTGCCAAATCTGACGCACCCTTCTTTCTGAAAAGCAGTTTTTGGTTCCAATTTGATGACCTGCCGACTCAAATCCTCATCATGTGGGATGGTCTGGTACCTGCCTTACTGGCATAGAACTCTGTGCAGGACATAAGGTTGAATGGTCCGGAGACCCATCAACAGAAGAAAACACACCTCAGATGACATATAAATGACTTCACTGATCGAGAGCCACCTGAATGTCCATTCAATCTTGTTTGCAGTCAGGGAGCTCAAGTGTGCAAACCATGCTTCCGCACCCTCCGGAAACTCATATCCCTCCACCCGTTGTTCATATTTTTCAATGCATTGAAGATCGGTCATACCAAGGTTCATGTACCCCGGGCGATGACACATGTGTTCCTCCATCCAGAGTTGTGGAAGCATATTGCATCCCTCAAAAAATTTCCTCCTTCTCGGCAAACAGTTAGAGCTCGGTAAATCTCCGCCAAAATCATTGGTACAATAGTGCCATTTGCCTTTTTGGTCATGAAGTCGGCTATTCCCACAAGCCCCAATTCTATGTTTCCATCCTTTCTTGGACAAATCAAAACACCCAGGAATGCCACTATAAAAGCCAGTCCCCGCCCGAGCTTCCCACTTGTCTTTGTTCCCCGAATGAGTAAGACCGGTATCTGGCATCTCAAAACTGCGGGGATTCCCGTAACGCCAGTACAAGAAGTAGAATGTGCAGAATCCCTTAGCCAAATTTCCGTCTTGAACTTCCCGACTGATGCTTAAAAGATCCAGAAACTTATAGGGAGTCACTGTTCTAGGTGCCACCGGTTATTGATTTCTGAGATTCCCACTAAAACCAGCATAGCCCGTTATTTCTTACAGCGTAGGAGTTAGCTCAAAATCAGCAAAATGGAACACATTATGTGTTGGGTCCCAAAAGGGTATCAGAGTCTCAATTATACCCTTCCTCGGCTTAATATTCAGAAGACCAACAAGACCGCCCAAAGCTTTTATCACGGTTTTTCTACTGACTTTCCCCAGATCATTCCACCACATATGGAGCTCTAACGGGATCTCCTCGAAGGACTGTGAAAGGTTCATTTTCAATCGTGCTCATCCTGCATATTTATTTTAAGTGATTGATTACAAGACTGTGATTCACTTTGACTCAACAGAAAAATACCAGTTTTCGAAAATCACAATTTGAAACAAAACACTTTTGCGAATACAGCCCCTCAGCACCTCAAGAGAGAAAATTTTTAGGGTTGTGTTTTCTAATCAACCAAATTCGAAAAGAACCTTAGGTGGCTATTCTTGCAAAAGCAGCCTTCCGGCGCCCTTTTGGAGCATTTTGGCTATTTCGGACAAGAACGGCATCATCTAGCTTATTTATGACAAAACAACGACACTTCATATTTTTGGGTTATTTTTTGAAAAAATGGAGTTGGACCCGATGAGGGTTGCATACGTATCTCACATCCGATGAGAATCAAACTTGTGTAGTTCGGTCAAATTTGACGCAACAGAAAACACAAACTTTTTGAGATAGCTTTTTTTTCTTTTTTTCTGAAAATTTCGTCAGAGTTTCGAGGTATTTTGGACACCAGATTTTTCACATGCGGGTAATTTTCTCTCTCTCACCTCAATTTAGTTTTTCTCAATTTTCTCTCCCTTATTCTAGAAGCCGGTCAACATGCAATCCGAGTCAAATAAATGCGCAAGCAGCAAATAAAATGCATCAGGATGGTCTTTTGAATTTGGGTGCACCTGTCCTAGACGGATCCAACCCCTGTGTTGAGTCCCCAAAGTCAAATGCACGTGATGCAAACAAGTGTTCCTACTAGGGATCCGGCATGAGGTTTTGTTATACTAGGTTTGAAAACCTAGGTTCATTTGTTCTAGGCCTGGCTTACCCGAGCGGACAGCTCGAGCCGAAGGGGGCAGCATATCGGGAATACAGAAGCTTCACCGGCTTTGCAACTTGTCTGAACCTCATTCTAAAATTGGGATATGACTCTAACAGAAGAGAAGCTACACGAAGTGCACCCTTCTCAAATGATTTAAAAGACTTAAAGAGAGGAGGGATTCGTAACAATTTATATACAGTTCAATAATATCAAAGCGGTAAAAAGCAACATTTAGCACATTAGGCCCAAACATGTGAATAAAACCAGATAATAAATAAAGTCAACTATAACAATTATTCTAAGCTCGAATTCTTGAACCCTTAACCAGAGATTCTGGGTTCGTTCCCCAATAAAGTCGCAAGAGCTATCACACCTCCTTTTTATCACCTGGGGGCGGTATAAGGGAGCTTTTCCAATTAAAATGACATTAATCGAAATAGGATTAATTATTTATTTCAGAGTCGCCACTTGGAATAATTAATGGTGTTCCAAGTCATCGGTTTATTTTGAAATCCCAAATCAAGGAAATTGACTCTATTTTTTGTCTGCGAACACAGAAGACCAGGTAAGGAATTCAGTTAACCCGGGAGAAGGTGTTAGGCATTCCCGGGTTCCGTAATTTTAGCACGGTCGCTCAACTATTAATAATTGGTTTTATTATCTGATTTATTATATGTTTTAAACCTATTGTGCATTTTTAACTCTCTAACCGCTTTTAATGATTTAGAACTGCTTTTTAGGATTTATGAAATTTTTCTTGAACAAGTTACGATTGTCATACACTTGCCGTTTGGAACACATCGCAAATCGCGCTACATGAAATGCACTCTCGATTCGTGACATGTTTATTTAATTATTATTAAAAGTTGTTATGATCGGGTCACATGAAATGTACACCCCGAATTGGGGATTACATATCACAACTACGTCACGGGAACCGTACCCGTAACTATGATAATTTTATTATAACGCGCCTAAAGCAACTAGCGCATTTAAATTATTTTCTTAATCTTTGAGATTGTTGGGATGCCAAATTTATGGGCGGGATATTATTAGGGTCAAATTGGCTAGCTTACATGTCCTATTATTTGGCCAGATTCCTTATGGTTCAAGATGACCCATTATTATTCCTTGCCAAGAAAGAAACAACTCTAATTTTTTATTTACCCAATTAAAAGCATTTGTTCAAGAACCTAAGACTACATGCATCACAATCGAAATAAAACTAATTAAACAATTTAAAGGAAAACTAAGATATGTTACTCAAACAACGTAGAATCACAAATCGACCAACACGCGCACCAAGCTATCATAACACAATGAAATGAGAATAAAAATTGAGAAATGGATCTTTTATTGATGAACAAAGCTCAAAATTGCAAATCAATCGGGCTAAGAAAGCAACAATCCTTGGATCGAAACACCGAAATTACAAACCGGAACCTCGAATCGACACCGGAAAACTCAAAACCACTCCTCGAAGCTACTGTTCACTCGGCTTTTTTTAGACTTAAATTCGCTGCCTCCCTCTTACTCTCGTACTCTCACCATTGTTGTCTTCCATTTGTGTGAATGTATCAAGAGAAAATCAGAAATGTCCAAAACAGCGAAAACGTAAATCTCTGTCTCGAAATTGAAGACCAAAATCGAGAAAGAGTTTGCGGCGGCTGAAGGGATGGGATGAGACACTGCAATTCCTCTACTGCAAAAGTTAAGAGATCGAATCGAGACTAAAATTTGTCGAGTTTAGAGATTATAAAGAAGCAATTAGCAGAAGATGGATTTGCAATTTGACTTCGATTAGAAACAAGTGAAAGTGATCTGGCAATACGTGACTATGTGTGTGTATATATGTATAAAATAAGAAGAGGTGTTGTGTGATGGATCAGCAGCTAGGAATTTTGGTTACCCCTTTTTTTCTCTTTTTCGTTCAACCAATCCCAAAGTCTGCCGCTTTAGCCTAGAGTTGTAGGAATTGTTTTTTGTCATAGCTAGGTCTAGGTATTAAGATGTAGAAGAAGGGTCCTTTTAAAGTGTTAGAGTTTAATGGGTATTGGGCTTGGATCTATGAGCTAAGGGTAATTGGGCTTGGATCTATGGGCTAAGAGTAATTGGGCTTGGATTTAGGGAATTGAGTTGAACCATGTCTTTTGGGTTTGAATCTAGGCTAGGAAGACCAAATAGTACAATGTATAAAATGTAAAAATCACTCTAAACTAATATAAAAATAAATACTAAAAGTGAAACTAATTTATTTTTTGTATTTTCAAATGTTATAATACTATAAATATAAATATACTAATTGACTTTAACCTAAAGATGAAAAATATTTTTTTTGTAATTTTTATTTTTTTTATAAAAATAAAGTAAAAGAGTCAAAACTATTTAAAATAACGATATTAAACATAAACTAAATATTTTACGCTAAAAATATGTAAAATCTTGGGGAGGGTCAAAAATTACATGTCTACAGATGCTTATGGGATAATTCACCAGAGCAGCTGTGTATACACTCCACAACAAAATGGAGTAGTCGAGACAAAACACAGACATATCCTAGACACAACAAGAGTAATGAAGTTTCAAGCTAGTGTCCCTACAAGATTTTGGGGTGAATGTGTTAAAGCAGCAGTCCATGTGATAAATAGTTTACCCGTTTTTTGTTAAACGGCAGGAATCCATATGAAGCTCTACATAACAAGCCACCTTACTTAGTTTATCTCAAGGTGTTTGGATGTCTTTGTTATGCTACCAATATGATTAAAGAAGATAAATTCTCACCAAGAGCGAGGGCAGTTGTACTTCTGGGATATGCAGAAACACAGAAGGGCTATAGGCTAATGGATCTGTCTACTAACTGTTTCTTTGTTTACAGAGATGTAGTATTCAAGGAGCATATCTTTCCATTTGTCAAACCTGCACCCCAAACTCACATTGCAGAAGAACACACAACAACTGATGTGTTTGTGACATCCTTCCAATAATGCAGATTTGCAGCTTGAGAGAATTGGAGATGATAGCCCAGAGGAGTCTGCTGAGCCAAGATGTCATGATGCACATACAACAGTTGACATTGGAGGAAGTGAAGAAGTTGTAGAATGAAATGCTCATGTTGAGAAGGACCTACCAGTAGTTGCAGAGGATAACAATGTTGACATACCTGAAACTAGAGTTGCTGATTCAAGTCCAGATGATGCAGAGCTGTTAATACCTACACAACAACAATAAACATTGTTAAATGATGTCATTCTCCCACCAATTGTAGAGTTGTAAAACAATGAAATAAGGAAGTCCAAATGAGCTTCAAAGGAGCCCTTATGGCTACAAGATTAAGTGACCACCAAGAAGGGACATGGATCCTCATATCCAATGTCCAACTACTTATCTTATGCAAAGTTGACAGACAAATGCATGTGTCATGACCCAGAGCGATGGACCGCGACGGGCACCTGATACCTTACTCAACCGAGTACCAACATAACGTATCTTTCTTATTATATCATTATATACACATGACATACTGGCCTAATAGGCCAACATAATCATTTATAAACTCAAAACATAGGCCGATAAGGCTGTACAATCTTTCACGTACACGACATATGTCTACAAGCCTCTAAGAGTACATAAATGTCATAAAGATCGGGACAGGGTCCCGCCTTACCAAACAATACACGTCTAAATCATACTAACCAAACGAGTAACTCTGAAGCAAAATGGAGCGCACCAACATCTTCCGCTGAGCTGATAGCCTACTTGGAGGGCTCTCGACCTGTCTATCGGGACCTGCGGGCATGAAATAGAGCATCCCCAGGCAAAAGGGACGTCAGTACGAAATAATGTACCGAGTATGTAAGGCAATATACTGAAAGCTGAAACTGAATTGATAATAAAATAACTGCAAGTAGCTGGAAGTCAAAGATAATCTGAAGATATGCTTACCTGCTGATACCGACTCAACTCTCTTAATATAGTAAGTAAAATAGATGTCCGACCCTATAAGGCTTGGTATATATATATATATATATATATATATATATATATATATATATATGTAACTGCTTTGTCGTAGTAGGCTCGCTCATAAGCACTCGGTCATACTACGCTTTGTATCTTGACCAACCGGGCTCGCTCATAAGCGCTCAGCCATACTAGGCTCGGTATATAACTTACAATCCGATCAAAGGTTGCCCAATAGGGGCCTGCCCATCGATTATAGCTCAATGGTAATGAAAATACTTTTAATACTATATATATGTAACTTCTCTGCTCTCTTGACTGAAAGAAGGAAATACTCAACTAGATTTGAAGTCCCGATAAGGAGAATATTATATCCTACAATACTAGGAAAATATACGCAATTTGCGAGATTAGCAAAATATAGGTAAATTCCGGGATATGAATGTAATAACAAGATCATGTCAAATGAAAGAAGAGCTTAGCCTTAACATACCTAAGCCGATTCTCTTAGAAATATTGCACCGTACTCCTTTATAATTGCAAGATCTTACGTTGCTTATGAAATCTGGTTTGAATTATTGAAGATCCGTTTTTAAAGTTTGATAGATGTACTTCTCTTTACATTAGAGAGGCGTGCATGCGTGAAGTATTAACAAAGAAGATCACTGAAGATTTAATGAATTTCCTAAATGCAAAGGTTTACTCTTGAATCAAATAACAAATAAGGAGCACTGTATTAAGCATCCAACAACCAACTATCCTTGGTACACTGGCAAATGAACAAAACTCACTCTTCACGGGCAGTTGAGTAACATTGTTGGTTGCACAAAGTTGGAGGACTCATAAATGAGTATAATTGAATAAGAGCATACTGACATCTTTTAAGTTGGATTGGAAAGTATAGTAAAAGAAGGTGAAGATTCAATAACTCCCTTAAAAGTATGCTTGCTTTTGAAATTATTCAGTAAAGAACAAAGACAAGAAGCTTAAAAGCTTGAAAACGACATCTGGTATGGTATAATATGATTTTTAAGAATTTGGATGTGTCTTTGGTGTAAAATTTGGTTGAATTCTCATTAAATATTCCCTACCTACCTAACATGCACTTCCCATTTTTTCATTTTGGAACCGAAGGAAGTTTATTTCTTTGTCAAATTGAGTTGGCCCACTTTAATGACTAATGTCTCATAATATACTAAGTCTTTGCCACCTTTCAAGCACTATATAAGAGTCATAATGTTATATAAATGGGCAGCCACATTTTTTTCTCAAACTTTATCCAAAATTACTTAATTAGCTTAATTTATTTGGTTAATCTTATCCAAATATATCCTCAATTAATTAGGTAATATTCCGTTACCCGATAATTAATAAATTACCCGCAAAATTAAGAATTATTTCCACTTACTTAAAATATTACTCATTTTTCACATACCTTATACACCTTACTATTATGGTCATGTGGTACCTCGCATGACACTAGTCCATAAATATCGGGTATCAACGCTCGGCTCGAATTCTATCCCAACATGCCAAACTTGGATGAAAATTTATTTTCTTTGATTTTCTTACCCTCTCACCTTCACGAATTTAGTTATAACTTGTTTGAAATAACATAATACTTAAAAACTCAAAAATAATCTCATTCACGAGCTTATATCAATTTACTCATGGTGTATTTTCATGTATGAAAACATGGGGTGTAACAGCATGAGCTTCCTAACTAACATTTCCACATTGGCTGAGCCAAGGACCTTCATTGAGGCTTCAAAGGACAAAAGGTGGATTGAGGCAATGGAAATAGAGATCAAAGCACTAGAAGATAACAAAACCTGGAGTATTGTTAACCTACCAAAAGGAAAAAAGGCCATTGGGGCCAAATGAGTATATAAGATCAAGTATAAGGGTAGTGGATAGGTAGAAAGGTTTAAGGTCAGACTAGTTGCCAAGGGGTATAGCCAAAGAGAATGTTTGGATTACAATAAAACGTTCTCACCGGTTACCAAGATGGTAACTGTGAGGTATGTTATTGCTCTTGCTGCTTCTAGAGGTTGGAATATTTCACAAATGGATTTATATAATGCATTCTTACAAGAAGATTTGTATGAGGAAGTGTATATGGAACTTCCTCAAAGTTTCATGAAACAGGGGGAGACAAAGGTTTGTAGACTACTGAATTCATTATATGGTCTAAAACAAGCTTTGAGGCAGTGGAATATTAAGCTTAGTGAGGCTCTAATAGTTGTAGGTTATGTTCCAAGTCTTCATGATTACTCCTTGTTCACTAAGAAAAAAGAAGAAGACTTTGTGGCAGTATTGATATATGTTGATGACTTGTCGATAGCTGGAAACAGCACACAGTTCATCAATGAGACTAAGGATGTGCTTCATCAACAATTTAAGGTCAAAGATCTTGGTGATCTTAAATACTTTCTGGAAATTGAAGTGTTGAGATCCAAGAGTGTAATTCTGTTGAATCAGAGAAAAATAGTGTCTTCAGCTGATCTCTTATTTAGGCTTATGTGGTGCCAAGCCTGTATCCACTCCAATTGACCTCAATCAAAAGTTCAGTTTAGCTGAATTTGATAGACACACTGGGGTTGCAGGTGATGAAGTACTGCCTGATGTAAGTGAATACTAACGACTGATTGGTAGGCTGATTTACCTTACCATTACTAGTCCAAATATTGTGTTTGTAGTGAAAACTCTTAGTCAATTCATGCAAGAGCCCAAAAAGTATCATTGGGATGCAGTTGTGAGAGTTATCAGATACATTAAAGAAAAGCCAGGGATGAGAATATTTCTAAGCAGATCTAATGAAGATAGCTTGACCTGCTTCTTGTAATGTTGATTGGGCAAGTTGTCCAAACACACGCAGATCAGTCACTGGATACTTGATCAAATTTGGTGATTCACTCATATCTTGGAAATTAAAAAATCAACATACTGTGTCAAGAAGCTACGCAGAAGCAGAGTATCGAAGTCCAGCAACAGTAACAACAGAAATTGTATGGTTGTTAGGGCTATTTGTTGAGCTTGGAGTGACTATCAAGCAACCTGTGAATGTTTATTGTGAAAGCAAGGTTGCAATACAAATATCAGTTAATCCTATCTTTCATGAATGTACTAAATACATAGAGATCGATTGCCATTTTGTGCGTGACAAGATTAAACAAAGTGTGCTCAAGCCTTACTTTGTGGGACTAAGGATCAAGAGGCTAATTTGTTGACTAAGGGGCTTGGCCACTCACAACATACATTTCTTTTGGGCAATCTTGGAGTGCTCAACATTTTGCACCTTTCAACTTGAGGGGGGGTGTAAAGAATAAGCGGTTAATAGGTGGTTAAGTAGTTAAGCTACATTTTAGTTAGTGGTGGGTCCCAGCTGACCATGATTAAGTTGTTAGAACTATAGTTAAATTAGTAGTACATATACCCATGTAATTACATTTTGTGATATACATAATTCATTTGTCTTATTTTCTGCACCTATCTTCTTCTCTCAAGTTTTACCCCAAATTGAGCTCCATCCGTGACTGCATGGATGAATCTAAGAGATAGACTCAGATTCATCAAACTCCCAAAACCTGGCTTGAAAAAGCCTTTCCCATGAATAACTGAACGAACTTGCATCTCTAAGATTGAGGGCGAGAACATGAATTGTACAAACTAAGACATGATGGATTTTCAAAGGCTTTGCCTTATGTTTTGATGACCAAACAAACTTACTGTCAAGAACCAGATAGGGAACCTGACACACTTGGTACATATTGCAATTGAACGAATTCCAGCCTAAACTCCAGCTATAGTTACTGCTGCAAGTATATAGAATAAAGGAACAAGACAGGGACCTGATCCCTTGGTGATTCTCTAACAAAAGTACAAGTCAACTATATAGCTAGAATGCAACTGCAGAAAGTGACTGCCTGCAACTATACACGCAACAGTGCAGCAGTCACTTCCCATTGGGAAGAGGCGTGTACCAACCAAGAATTGAAATCATCCTTGGGATGTCTTTGGGGTAGTATAATAATATGGTGCAAGACACAAGATATTCACTTGAGCATTTAGTAATATTCTCTCAAGCATTAAAAATCCCATCCAACATTGAAGTCACTAGTGTGTCAAGAACAAGAAGACAACTCCACTAAGGATTAGTTCCACAATGAGTCTATGTGTGTCCGTAGTTGAGTTGTAATCTTGTTGTTTGTTCTTCATTGTATTCCATATCTTGCTTTCTTAGAAGCTTTGTTTTAGGAAACTCAAAATCATAAACTTTCTGAGTTTGTGTTGTGACTAGAGTGCATCATAAGTTAAAGTCTTTGTAACTAGTAAGTGAAAAAATGGCTTGTGATAAGTGTATCACGAGTTAGTTGAGTTGAAGTCTTTGTAATAGAGTCATTACAAAGTGGCTTGTAATAGTGTGTTTACAAGTTAGTGAAGTTGAAAGCCTACAAGTGTAGGTCGTATTTTTTGTCCTCTTGAGTAGGGATTTTTCCACGTAAAAATCTCGTGTCTCATTTTACTTACTGTTTTAATTAGTACTCTTAGTGAAAACTCATAGAGGACCAGGTACTCTATTTGGTGGATTTGTATAAACTAACAATTGGTATCAGAGCAGGTTCTTTCTAAAAGGTTAACACCTAGAAAGGATCTCAATGGCTGCTCCACCTAACTTTGAGGAAGGACAATCAACCTATAGACCCCCTAGATTCAATTGTTAGTATTACGGCTGGTGGAAGACTCGTATGCATGATTTTATAATGGTTGAAAACTCAGAGCTGTGGGACATCATTTGGTATGGTCCATATGTTCCTATGAATAAGCCTGGAGAAACTGGACCAATGGTGCCGAAAAGCAGAAAAGAGTGCAGCGATATTGACAGAAAAGTTGTAGAAAAGAAATTTTGTGCCAAGAAAATCTTGGCATGTGGTATAGGACCTAATGAGTACAATAGAATCTCAGCATGTGATTCTGCCAAGGAAATATGGGAAGCATTGTAAATGGCACATGAAGGAACTACTCAGGTTAAACAGTCAAAGATTGACATGCTCACCACCGAGTATTAGCTCTTCAGGATGAAGGATGATAAGTCTATACAAGATATGCACACTAGATTCACATCTATCATAAATGAGCTTCATTCACTTAGAGAAGTTATTCTAAGAAACAAGCTTGTAAGGAAAGTTCTCAGTGTTCTACCTGGCTCTTGGGAGAGTAAGGTGAATGTTATCACCGAAGCTAAAGATTTACAAAATCTAATCATGGATGAGCTGATTGAAAATCTGAAGACATACGAGATGAAAAGACAGAAAGATAGTGAAAGAAGAGAGCCGAAGAAGGAGAAGAACCTGGTGCTCAAGGCTGAAAACAATGACTCAAGTGAAGAAGATAGTGATATGGCATATCTCGCTAAAAGATTTCAAAAGATGGTTAGAAGAAATGGTGGTATACCTAAGAGAGGTAGCACAAGCAACCCAAGAAACTATGATCTTTGTCACAAGTGCGGAAAGCCAGGGCATTTCATCAAAGATTGCCCACTTCTGAAACGGGAGCATTACAAACAAAACTCTGACAAAGCAGCAAAAAGGAACCCGATTCCTGAAAAATGATTCAGCCGAAAAAGTGCAGCTAACAATGTTGTGAAGCAAGCTCTTGCTGCTTGGGGAGACTCCTCTAGTGAATCAGAAGGGGAACCAGATGCAGAAAATAGCTTCATGATGGCAGTGAAACTAAAGCAAAGGAATATGACTCATTGTTTGCATTGATGGCTCAATTTGATGACGATGAAGAGGATGAAAGTGATGAGGTAAATTTCAGGGATGTTCAGAGAAATCTGAAGTCCTACTCTTCTAAGAAATTGATATCTCTAGAAAATATTTTAATTGATGCATATTATAGTCTTGATAATGATAAGGAAGCCCTGATCATAGAGCTAGGAGATGTTGGACAATCTAGAGATGATCTGGTGGTCTGTGTGGTAGATTTAAATGAGACCGTAGCTAATCTTGAAAAAGAAAAGGAAGCTCTAACTGAAAAAATAAATAGTGTAGAAAATGAGAGATATGACTTAATGATAATGGTTGTTGACTTAAAGGAAACCATAAAAAACTTAAGCAAAGAAAAGAATGCCCTAGAACGGAAAATTGCTGATACTAAGCAAGAAAGGGATGACTTTTTGGTGGTTATCACAAATCTAGAGGAAACCATTGAGGGACTCAAATCTGAACATAAGCATGTAAGTATTGAAAAAGAGAAGGGAGTAGCTAGTGAGACACACATCAAACTTGAAAAAGAATTAAATGATGTGAGAACTAGTCTATGTGGTGAACTCGATAAAAATAGACAGCTTCAAGCTGAATTGAAGAAAGTAAAAATTGATCTTGAGAAATCTCTCAAGTGGACCTGGTCATTGGATGTTGTCACTGCCATGTACTTCAACAATAGTGGAAACATGCAAGGAATCGGGTTTCAAAAGGAGAAAACTCCTTACAACCCTCACAGTAAGTACGTCACAGTTCCTGATAACTGGTTTTGTACCCACTATGGGAACAATGGGCACTTCAAAGAAAATTGCTAGGCTAGAGTTCAATCTATACAGAAAAATAAAGTGTTTGCTGAAAAAGTGACTACTAAAGAGGGATCAGGTACCACTTACAAAAAACGAATATTGCTTACATGGACTAGAAAAGCTCTTATTCATCCCTTTTTTTCATTACAAGGGACCCAAACTAGTTTGGGTTCCTAAATCTAACCCATAATTTATATGTGTAGGGAATAGTGAGAGGAAGCGGACTACAATGGAAACACCATGGATTTTCTCTCACTGAAAGCCCTGTAGGAAGGGAATGTATCCTTTGAAAATTAAAAAAAGGGTACATTTTCGGTGTTGGAAAAATTAGAAAGTCTCTTTCACACTCAATTGAGAACGTGTACTATGTGGATAGCCTGAAGTACAGTCTCTTGGGTGTTTCTCAAATATGTGATAAAGGAAACAAAGTAGAGTTCTTATCAAAAGTGTGCACAGTTACCAATCTGGTAACTGGCGAAGTGGTCTTAGTAGCCAAAAGATATAAGAACATCTGCGTTACTGACTTTGAATCTCTACAAGCTGGTGATATGAGTTGCTTGAAGTTAGTTAATGATGAAGTAGTACTTTGGCATAGAAGATTGGGGCATGCATGTTTCTCACTTCTGAATAATTTGATTCAGAAGGACCTGGTTCGTGGTCTGCCAAATTCAAGATTCACTTGGACACTGTTTTATAGAACAAAGGATGAGACTTTCGAGGTATTTGTGGCCTTGTCAAGAAGATCCAAGTGAAGATGGAATTGAAGGTAACATGCATCAGATCTGACCAGGGGATAGAATTTGACAACGCCAAATTTGATGAGTTTTGTAATGAAAATGGGATCACTCACAACTTCTCATCACCAAGGACTCCACAACAGAATGATGTTGTTGAAAAAAAAAAGAACAGAACTTTGGAAGACATGGCACAGACAATGCTCATTGACAATGGAATCGCCAAAAAATTTCTAGGCAGAAGCAATAAACACTGTTTGCTACTTGGTGAACAGGTGTATGATCAGGTACCTCCTAAACAAAACCAAAGATAACTCATCTGAGAACCAAAGGATGCAAATTCTATGTTCTCAACAATGGGAAGGACCAACTTGGGAAGTTTGATACAAAAAGTGATGAAGGAATATTTCTGGGATACTCCTCTCAAAGCAAAGCTTACAAAGTCTACAACAAAAGGACACAATGTGTGGAAGAAAGTGTACATGTGCTATTCAACGAGACACCCTCCTCTAACAAGGGAAGAAACAGTGATGATCAAGATAATGAACCACTTTTGGTTCCTGGGGAAATATCTTATATTTCAAATGGCAAGGCTGCTTTGATGAGTCAGATGAAGGAGACAGGTGAAGACAATGCAACATCCTCTTCCACTTCTCAAGAGGAACCTGGTACTTCAATTACTACCACTAAAGTTGAAGAAAGAGTTGGAGATGCAGTGCAAGGCACTTTACAAGTAGCAGAATAAAGAGTGTAGGGAAATCCACTTAATTTACCCAGTTCCTCTACTAATCAAACTTAAGTCTCCAATTGGAAACACAAAAGCTCCCATGCACTTGATAACATAATCACCCCCTTGATTCTGGATTCAGACAAGACCAAAAGCCAAAAATTCCCTAGTCTTCTCTATATTTATGTCCCATATAGAACCCAAAAATATCAAGGAAGCTTTGAAGGATGCTGATTGGATTACAGCAATGCAAGAGGAACTGCATCAATTTGAAAGAAACAAAGTTATCTGGTGGTCAAGAAGAGCACATCTGGAATGACTCATTCTATTAGATCATGCTAAATCTCATGGGTTACAAGGAAACACAACCCAGTGGCTTTCTCAAAAGCTGAAGCAAACGCTCTTAACATGGCAAAAAACCCGGTCCATCACAAGAGAACCAAACACATTGATGGAAGATACCATTGTCTCAGAGATAATGTGGAAAATGGACTTATTTGTATGAGATTTTGCTGCACAGAAGATCAAATTGCAGACACCTTCACAAAAGTTGTAAGTAGGGAACACTTTGAGAGAAATAGGATGGCACTTGAGTTAATTAAACCTACGTAAACATGCATGACGATCATAGAAGCTAAAGGTGCAATGTTGAACTGTGAAAAAGAGCTGCAAAAATCTTTTACAAAAACTGGTTAGGAACCAGGTTCCTGTGCCACAGGTTAGTAGTAATGTGTGTTTCGCATGCTTTTTCAAAAACGTTAACAAAATTAATTCAACTGCCACATCATTCGACTTTTCAGAGTCTGCATATCACGTCTTATATTTAAAATTCTTTCACCTCCTCTGCACGTTACGTATTCCCACAAATCTATCGTTGTTTCAAAATCCTTTAGAACTCGTTCCTCTACCCTCTCATTATTAGCCCTTCTTCCCATAAAGCTCTCTCTCTCTTAGTAGTCCTGAACCTTCATCTCCTCTGTATCTCTGTGATCTTCTCTTCCCTTCTCTCTCACTCAAATTTCTCTACCAAATCCTTTTACAATGGCAAACGAACAGTCTCTTCCTTCTCCTGCCATCAACACCACTCCCACTTCGCCATCTTCCTTAATATCACACCCAAAAACCCACTCTTCCACTATCCCTAATACCACTGCACCCACACCTGTTTCCTCCTCATCTCCTATCACCTTTCCTTCTCCTTCAAACTCTGTCACCCTTCCATGTGTTGAAAACCCCATGTCTCCCCCTTCTTCTGATCTCACCAAAAAAAGCTTAAAAAGTGTTACCCCTCAGGTGTCATAGGTCTCTGAGGATGATCTTGATCAGTATTTGAACTCCTCCATTTTAGACTCAGTGGATCCCACGGAGTTACCAGAAAAGGAAGCAACACATAATATCATGGCTATCGCTGCTGAGAGTCTTTTAAATGAAGGAGCCTCCCTTTTGTCTGAGTCTCAGGGGGAAGAAACTCCATTCCTAGGGGATGAAAGAAGTTTGTTACTCTTTGAGTCTCCAGTCCATGAAACAGTCACAAAAGAACCTGTTGGAGAACCTAATTCTCTTCTAGTTGAAACAACCCAGGAACCTCTTGTTTATCCTAAGCCCTTAGAATCCATTCCACCCAGTGAGGTCCCTTGAAATCCATTCCACCCAGTGAGGTCCCTATTGAGAAACAAAATGGAATATCTGTGAAGGGTAGCAGTAAGTCTAAGAAGGTTGTAGTTGAGCAAGCTATGTCTGAAGGAGATACTGTGGGGTTGCAAGCCAGAAAGGGAAGTCTGATGAAGGAAGGGACCTGGTTCTATGAAGACCATACCTAGTGACAGTGGTCTTTGGCAGGAGAGATTGAGAACTCAGAAAGTCTTGTGGGGTCGTATGTTTGACCCTACAATCTCAGAGATGGCATGTATGAGGCAAGTTCTGGAGATGGTGGAATTTCAATAATGGGATCATTTGTTTCAAGAGGATGTGCTTAAAGTGTACGAAGATGCAGTACAAAACTTCTAAGCATCTCTTTTCACTGTTGAGGGGGACCACATCTGTGTGCTAGTAAATGGAATAAACATTGTGCTTGGCGCTTTAGCTTTGGGGGAAGTTCTCCAAGTTCCATGTGAAGGGATGTCCTCAGTCAAGGGTACTTGTAGAGCTAATTTTATGAGAGATATTATGAAAGAGCAAGTTATTTAGCAGGGGGAACAGATACATAAAAATGTACTACTTCCTGAGTATCAGCTTCTCTTTGAGCTGGTCAATAAGGTGCTCTTACCTCGTGTTGATAGGCGGTCTATCGCTTCAAGGTCCGATCTGGTCTTAATGGAGGCTTTTGATGAGTTTGCCCAGATCAATATGCCAACAATCATGATAGAACACATGCAAAAGGTGGCAAACTTTAAAGGTGGCAATCACGGGCTTCCATATGGCTTTATCCTCACTCGAGTGTTTCAGTTCTACAAGGTTCCTTTGGCCGATCCCAAAGTGGGCACCCACAAGCAAACCTTCTCCAAAATCACTCTGGAAGAGTGTGAGTGTGTAGAAAAGGTTGGTGGCAGCACCTCGACTATTTTAGCTGATTAATGCTCAAAATACTGCTACTGAAGAGATCAGGAGGTTGAGGGCTCAGAATGCCATACTGGAAACTTAGCTTAGTCAAGTTGTTGGGGCACCTGGTTCTGTTAATTCTTCCCATGAAGAAGTTGCCTGCTTGACCAAGGAAAATGATGAGCTTCGCGCAAAATTGCTTGAACAACAACTATCTGCAAATGCCCGTATGGGCCTGGTTCTCAAAACCCTTGCTGCCTCCTTCTCCAAGTCTCCCTCTTCTACTGCCCCTTAGAAACCTCTCAGTGACCAGTTGTCTTCTGTTCTAATGTTTTGTGGCTGTTGTTTTCTTTTTGTTTGTTTTTTATGGCATGTTGGATTTCACCGCTACTACTCCTGTTTAATCAGTCCATTTTCATATCAATGAAACAACTCTTCCTTTTGCTTGCACAATGCTGTTTTCCTTTTGCTTCTCTTTTCTATCATGTTGTGTGCACATATGTGGCATGGGTTGGCTATGTTAGACTTCTTTATGTTGTTTGCCTGCTTGTGTCTTTTTAATGATGCCAAAAGGGGCAAGTATAATTGGAATTGAAACATGGGATCTGATTAGGGGGGAAGCATAAAGAAATCGGGGATATAATTAAGGGGGAAGCATAAAGTCAGGGGGAACTTCTGAAGTTCCTGTTTATCTCTACTCAAAATATATGTTATCAATGTCTAAGTTTGTCATCATCAAAAATGAAAAAATTGATAGGTTTTCTGTAGACATGTAATTTTTGAACCTCCCCAAAATTTACATCATTTAGTGCTTATATATTGGTTTTAGGTCTAACAATGCTATTTTAACTATTTAAACCTTTTTTAACTTTATTTTCTCTTAGAAATAAAAATTACGAATTTTTTTCTTATTTTGAGTAGTTGGCATTTTGTCTAGCTATTTTGGTTTGTCCTACTTTTTAAAAAAAAATTAAAAACTACAAAAGGGTTTAGTACAAGTTCTTTACTTGTTGGCCAAAAAAATTATTACAAAATATGCCTTCTTTTAATTTTAGAATGCTCTTTTATAGAGTGTTTAATAAAAAATTAAAGTGAGTAGCAATTTCAAGTTTTTAGGTTTATCAGTATTTATGTTGCTGTTTTGGTTGTTAGTTTATAAGAAAGAGAAAAATGATTTGAAAATGAAGGAAATGAATGTAAATAAGAAAATCAAATTTTGTCCAATTTTTAAGTCTCATTCACGTGCCTCTAATTTCTCCTTTGTTTTCAAGTGGGGCCCACCCCTTGAATTGTTTTGACATGCCAGAGATGCTTTTTTGGACTCTTGTTCTTTGCATTGTGGAAAATGAGCATAATGGCATTTTGATCACTTAGTTAATTCCACTCAGCTACACACGAGTAGGGACCACATGATTTTTCTCTCACACATTTTCTTCCTCTATAAGAACTACCGACTCACTAACAGAATAGGAGGAGGAACCCTAGAGAACACTCCTGAACCCTGAGATCCGTTGTTGTCCACTCCTCCCAGCCATGACCCTTCTTCTCCAAGCTAGACCCTAAGCTTCAGCCACAGACCTAGACCAAGAGAACACCCCTAAGTTAGCGGCATACCCCTTCACCTAAAAGGAACGACCATCTCCTCCAAACTACAGCCATCTCCGCCTCGCCGAAGTTGATCGTCAGCGACAGGTTGTATATCCACAGGAAACCCAACACCACTGCTTCCCGCTCCTTTCCTCCTCTCTTTGATTTCTGATATTCATTTGGATCTCGCTGGGATTTTCAGATTTAGCCGGATATGTGATTGTAGTCATCCAGGAGCTTTTATATTTGCTTTAGCACTCCTTTCCGGCAACCTTAGTATGGTTTTTAATGTTTCGATGACTGTCGTCTTGCATCGCTGCTGCCGGACTGTATTAGGGTCTTAACTTCTCGTGGAGTTGAAGTTACCGGAGAGTAATTCTCTGCACTAGGTTCAAATCTCTTTGGTACTGTCCCGTCGAGTTCGTGATTCCGGTTTGAGTCTTTGATTGAAATTTGAGTTTCCGGTCGTGTTCAAGCTCTAGTTTTCCGGCGCCGCTCAAATTTTGGTACTGGTTCGCGGTCCCTGCACGATTTTGTTGTTGCTGCTTTTCATCTTCCTTTAGTCAGAATTCTTGTAATCGTCGGAGATTCAAATATATTTGAAATCAATTCAGGTCCATCTTTTCTCCTCTTCTCTTTTATTTGCGATATTACTTTCGTGGTTGTGATTGAAATATGTTGTTGGCCTATTCTTTTAATTGTTTTTTGATTTTATATGTGTTCGTCAAATTTATTATACGACTCAGTTCTAGTTTTTGGATTCAGTTCATAAATTAAAAATTTTGGGTTTAAACTTTATTCATGAGCATTGGTTCTTTAGTTTCCTTCTGTAAGATGCTTTTACTATATATTTGAACTTACTTTGTTTTTACTTCTAAAGAGAAAACATAATCTGATCTCCAATTCTATACAACTATTGTGTTGGATTAGTGCTAAACATTAAAAGTTAATTTACTAAGAAAAATGATGGCACATTAATCTAATTCATGTGATGCTGCTGCTGGGTTGACACACATATTCTTTTCTCATAGAAAGTTGTTTTGAATTTGTCCTTTGCTAAAGATTTCAAGAGTAAAGTGCTCATTTTGTGAAAGTCAGTTCCGAGTCTAAAGCTATTATGGCCAGTGCCATATTTTAAGTCACCTTTTTAATTCTATTTTTGTTGTTCCCATTTCTTATGCTTGGATGCCTGTATGTTTAGGGGTTCCGTTTGTCATTTTGGGATATATTTGTTTGGAATGAAACAAGATTGTATGAAAAAGAGAAAAGGCCATGCCCATTAGTAATTAAGTAGTTTACATGTCTTAGGAATTGAGCTTGGCCAAATACATAAAACAAAAAGTCAAGAGAACTTGAGCATGATTTAGACTTTTCCCTTTTATTTAGTTTCCTTTTATTATTTAACGCTTACCGCTAGTAGCATGCTTAGGCCGCCACATTTGGGTAGGCAAACCTTTAGGATGTTCGTGTTTTAGCTTCTTCTTGAGGCGAGATGTCCCCCTTAGTTAAATTTATCCGGGGAATGCCCCTAAGTATTTGTATTTGGAGGCCGATAGTAGAAATCGTAGTATTTTTATTTTTTATTTTCATTTTTCTTTTATTAGGTTGGGACAACCTCGAGCCTCTTGTGTGTTTTTTTTATTTCCGTGTGTTTTACATCAATTTGAAAGTTTTAAGAGCCAACTAGATCGAGTACGTGTGACCTTCACGGGACTTGGGGAGTGCCTAACCTCTTCTCCCCGAGTCAAATGAACCCCCTTACCCAAATCTCTGGTGTAGACTTAGTTTTAGAGTCTGAAGCGTTTTAAAAGGAAAAATCATTTAAAAAAAATGGTGACCTGGCACACCGAAACCAACGTCAGGTGGCGACTCTTAGTTAATCCTTTTGAACACTATCTTTTGTCACTTTCAAAATTGAAAAACCCATTCGAGCTTTGAGAAATCTTTTTATTAATTTAAGAGGGTTAGTGAGGTTTGTAAAAAATGGGTGTGACATCTCTGGCGACTCTGCTGGCGAGTTGCAGGTTCGAGCTGATACTTGATCTTGTTGGTTTTTAGGATATTCAGTTGAGGTGTTTGTTTTCTTTATTTGCTTTGTTTATTTAGTTTTGTCTTATTTCATATTTTGTTGGTTATTTTTTTATCGTTTTTCCTTATGTGTTTACTGCTTTAAAACTGTCATCATTTGCATAAGCATGGGTCTTCTTTCTGCAACAAGTCTCGGAGTACGCATTGCATGCACGAACTCTTTGTTGAGTCACCCTTATTTTATGAGGGGAGGGCCGGCGGATGTATGGAGTAGGTGGAAAGCTTGAGCAACCACCATCGACCATACGCTCCCCTGATTTGCCTTATTAGTGAACCCTAAACTTAGGTCAACCTTTAGGTCATTTTTATTTGCATCATGTCATTTAGACCTAGCAGGGCTCGGTCTTAGGTACCATGTCCCTTTGTAGGAGGCCTATCCAAATTTTGTCAAAATGGGCTTGTGGCCCAAAAAGACATTAAATTATCCCTATATGATACATGTTGCATCTTTGCTGGTAGAAAGGTCATTTGGCGGATTGATGTTTGGGAAAGAAGGTGAAGTATAAAAATGAAGCAAGTAGGGCCCAGTTACGATTTTCTTTCACAACTTTTTCAAGAACAAAGACAAAAAAATGAAAATTAAAAATTCAAAAAGATTTTGCACTTTTCCATTATTTTCCAAAAAATATCAAAACAAAAAAAAAGAAAAAAAATCCAAAAAGATTTTACATTTTCCACCATTTTTCAAAAAGACAAAAAATATAGTTTTTCCAAATTAGTTGCATTTTTTAAAAAAATTTCTCCCATGTCCAATTTTCCCGAACTACGCATATATGATTCTCGTCTTTTGGGGGGGGGGGAGGATACGTAGGCATCCCACATAGGGTCCGGTCTTCCTAGTGAGTCTTAAGTTCTTAGCTTTGCGGGGTCTTAGCCAAATCTTGCGTGTATAGCCACGTTCGGCCATATCGGCCATTTTTGCAAAATGGGATCATTTTCGCAGAAGTGGTTCAATTACCCATGCCTTAGGTCCTAAGTCTACAACAAGGTGTCCTATTTGTTTAAGGTCCATTCCTGTTGAATTTGCATGCTTAGCCATTTTCGGCCACATAGGCCATTTCTGCAAATTTTCGGCCACATAGGCCATTTCGTATTCTGTATTTCATATTTCATATCTCTTATATATTGTTGTTATTTTTATTATGCATTTTTATGGTACTAATATATCATCTCCTATTGCTTTTTGAGCTGAGGGTCTCCTAGAAACAGCCTCTCTACCCTTCGGGGTAGGGGTAAGGTCTGCGTACATATTACCCTCCCCAGACCCCACTTGTGGGATTATACTGGGTCGTTGTTGTTGTTGTTGTAGGCCATTTATGCAAAATAAGGTTATTTTTGCAAAGTAACTTCAGAGGTTATGATGCCTTGATGTTTAAGGCCATATAGGCCTTTATGAGGTGTTTCCTTCTTGAGTTTTGCATTTTCAGTCACTTTTGGCTACATAAGCCTTTTTGCAAAAATAGCCTTAATCATGCTTATCATGCCTTGCATGTGTCCAATAGAACGTGTCGTGGCCTTACATAGTGTCTTCAGTCATTTAATCTGTTTGGTCTTATTTTTCTCATTCAAGTATAGATTCATTTACCAGAGCTCGAGCATGACAAATACCCAGGACCACTGCATTCAGGAGCTACTTAAAGATACTTTTATGTTTTGAGTCTGTCATTCATGTTATCCTTTACTTTCTAATCTTGTACAGTAATATCGAGTCTTTTGTTATATTACTTCCCATTTTGTATTTGAAAAACCAAAAAATTTAAATGAAAAATTCAAAATGATTTTTGTTTTTTAGTTTATTTTGTCCATTACTTTTCCAGAACTACGCTTGATCTGATTCATGAGGGACATGATACGTAGGCAACCTACATAGGCTTTGATCGAATCTCATTAAAAACAAAAACAAAACAAAAAAAAAGAAAAAAAAAGAAAATAAAAAAGAAAGAATGAAGTTGTGGGACGCGAGAAATGAAAGGGAAGAAAAGAGCGATAATCAGAAAGAAAAGAGGGGGAAAGAAATGAAAAACCAAGCGGTGTTGGAAAGGAAGATGAAGAAGAAAATGGGGCAAGATGAGTGAAATTGGGATGATGTCATATGACCTTCGTACCCTCGAAGTCATTCTAGAACCGTTAATTATTGCTAGAAGCATTGCACGCAATGTGATATTTCTATATGATAAATGCGCTAACATTGACATATTGGCTTTGTTTTGCTCCTCTTTGTTACTTTCATTGTTATCATAACAGAGGGTGGTTAGTTTGTGGCACTTTGGCGATTCTTCCATACAACACAGGGTCAAAGAGCAAGTAGCCATGGCTAGCAAAGAAACAGACACTGGGGTTGTAGACCCACCAAGGGAGTTTGTGGAGTCGGAGTCTGAATTGAAAGAGGAGGTCCAAAGGTTGAAACAATAGATGGTAAAAATGTATCAGTCTTGGATCAGGGGGCATCCTCCATCTTCATTGCCCACTAAATACCCTGAAAACCCTGCAACTATCCCACTACTATCACAAGCTCAGGTTCCCACTACTGCTGATATATCCCCACAACCTTTTCACACTCCACCCCTCAAAAGCACATCATATCCCGCTCCATTGACCACTCGTGTTTTTGTAGATCATCCACAAGCTACTCTTCCTCGATCCTCCAGTGAGACTGTGTTCCAAGCTCCAAATGTCCAACATTATGCTCCGGAACCAATTTTCAAGGTCTTGGGTCCATACTTTTACGCTCTTCATTTTGAGCCTCCCCATGAAACTACAAAGCCTACTAATACAGTGGAGCAGGATGAGATATCCAAAAAGCTAAAAGGGTCTAAAATGCCAAAGCATAATTTATATGATGGGCGTGGAGATCCAGTAGCCCATATGAGGGGTTATTGCAGTGAAATGATAAGTGTTTGCGGGAAAGATGAAGTATTAATGGCGTATTTCAGTCTGAGTGGGCCAGCTCTGGAGTGGTACACCCTCCAAGACGCTAGTAAGTGGCATGCATGGGTGACTTGGCTCAAGATTTTGTTCGGCACTATCAGTACAATGTAGACATTATCCCAGACCGCTCTTCCCTATCTCAGATGGAAAAGAAACCCAAGGAAGGCTTTATGGAGTTTTGCTTCAGATGGAACGAACAAGTTGTTGGGATCAGTCCTCCGATTGATAGAAAAGATGTTGTCGAGCCCAACCAACGACAAGATCCAGTGGGCATTCCTGCTAAACGCTTTCAGCCTCAATACCGACCATCCTCGTACTTTAAATAATCCTCCCCAATGCTACTTTCCTCCACAAAATCCCTAAAGTCATACCTTACCTCCCCAACACTCTATCCACAATGCACCGCCATATGCTCCACACCCACAAAACCCGCAAACGGCTTGCACCGCCTCAACAAATGTCTTAACCACCTCTACAAGCATATAAAACCCCTACCTGAAAGAGGTTCCAACCAAGGACGGAGTACAAAATGAGAAGGAAACAACAAAGAGAAAAGTCTTTCACTCCTATTGGAGAATTATATGCCAGTTTCTTCCAAAGGCTGAGGCAATTGGACATGTTGAAGCCGATTCAGATAAAAATGTTGAAACTCCTTCCAAAGAATTTTGATTTTTCTCAAAGGTGCTCATATTGCTCTAATGCCCCGGGGCACAACATAGAAAAGTATTGGCATCTGAAAAGAGCAGTCCAGAAGCTTATTGATGCATGTGACATTACCGTGCAAAATCCAATTGCAACAGATACTAGCCAAAGTCCATTGCTTGTTCATAATGAGACGTATGTGGTGGGCATGATTTGTGTGGAAAAGGAATATAAGAACACTTTTGAATCCCTTGGAGAGCCACTTACCGCAATGTTTTCAGCACTATCAGTCTTGGTTCCAGAGGTTGATCTTAAGGACGAGTTGACAAAAGGGACCCAAAAGCTATTTGCTAAGGTCAACGTGATGGAAATTAGTGAAGGTCCTAGTAATTTTGATGTGCAACCCAGTGGCTAAGATGTCGAGCCTGGTAATTGGAAAGACACTCCTTTCTTGGATAGGCGAGGAGGAGTTTTGGTGGTTTATTTTGTTGTCATTTCTGTTGTCTGGGTTATTTTAGGGTTGTAATCTGGATATTGTCTTGTGGCTCAAACCCTTCTTCTTCTAATTTTGCCTATTCCATTTAGTTGTAGTAACTCGTCTAGTGTTATTTAGGATTGTTCCAAGGTTGTAACCCATGTCTATTTTGCTTGTTTTGTTCAAACCCTTTTCACCATTTGTCTAATGCAATCTCCTGTTTTCTGTTAAGTTTTTGTTTAGGTCACTTTTCCTTTTATAGTTGTTTTCATCCTGACTCTAGTAACATGACATGCACGCATAATTCTTGGCCAGGTCATGAAAGTTAGTCTAAGCAATGATACAGTTTTAAATATGATAAAAGGATGCATTTGAGGAAACAAGTAAAGATTCACGCCTTCTAAGATAACCTGAAGCTTGAATTGAGTGAAACTGAGGTAGTTAGTCTGGAAAATCACGAGATTGATGAGAGAATACAACAAGGGAATATCTCTCAAGCAATTTGAGGTAGATCAGTCAGCGCTGAAATGCATTCTTCCACATCAAGATAAGTTTGGATCAAGTCTGCTTCGAACTGGCAAGGATCATTCATGGGGACAAAGGTATTGCCCGTCGGGACTTTTTGTTTGTATTGATGCCATCGATAGATATTGTGTATGATTTCTTTGCTTACCTTCAATTGCATATTTGTACTTGGCATTTTGAAAGTTTGGTATGACGAAGGTATTTTGTTCTGCTACCCAAACACTTTTATCTTTCGCTACCCCTTTTGAGCCCTAATTTATTTTATTTTATATCCCTCTTTTGGAATCAGATATAGAGTTAGAAACTAGAAAAGAAAAGGAGAAAAAGAAGAAAGAAAAAAAAGGGAAAGAGAAAAAGAAAAAAAAGAAAAAAATATAGAAAAAGGAGGGGAAAAAACAAAACAAACCAACTTTGTGTTTGAACTACCTTCGACCTGATTCTTGTCACCTCAAGATACGTAGGCAGCCTTACGGTTCGGTCACACCAAATAAAATATTTCATAATCCCTAAAGTCAAGAGTGGGGAAGTTTTTCTTAGAAATCCCATCAAAGCGAAAATCCAAACAAAAAGCAAAAATCAAAAAACAATTCCCTAAACTCCAAGAAACTGGGGCAGAAGTTTTAATTTTAGCCAAAAGATCTGATTCCAAAAGTTGTAATTTTGAACCCTTTCATCTTAAATTATTTTGAGCCTTCATGCCACCATTTCTTTCCAACCCTGTCCAAACGCCTACATTACGGTTCAAAGAAAGACCTTCCGACCAATCTTTGAGGATGCCAAATCAAATATATGGTGAAAGTATGATCTTCATGCATCATGGGTAATACCTTTGTTTTCAGCACAAAGAGAGAAAATGATAAAATGAGAGAGTCTTATCGGTTAAAACCCTCATGGGCATCGTAAGACGACGATGAGTTGAGAAAAAGAGCAAAATGAGATAGGTTTGATGGTGAAAACCCTTCAGGGCATTACAAGTCGACTGAGGATTGTGGATCAAATAGGACAATTGGAGCGCTAAAGCCCAGTTTCACAGCTTAGAGGCATAACAAGAGTTAAAGATTAGACTCGCTTGACAGATCATGCCGCTTAATCCAAAATGCATGTCATGGTCAGTGGAGATGGCCTTCTAATCAGATTAGTTTCTACTTTGTTCTTTTTCCTGGGTAAAAATATTTTCTTGTTAGATACTATCTCTTCTCATTTTTTTCTTATTTTGTTCCTCTTGTTTTGATTGAGTCCCATTTGAGTCTGTTTTTGTTGAAACAAGTGAGAAATGACTTCAAAATGTGCTACCAGCTTTTTAATCACACAAAGCCGAGTCTCGAAAGCACATCAAAATGGCATAAAACATAGGAGAATAGTGTGTGCAATGAGTTGGTGATAATAGATGTTCTTTGGGATTAATGTAAAATGCAAAGATTTGATGAATGTTAGAACACAAGTACAATGTATCAGGCATAAGATATTGTACTTGAACAAATCAGGAATATTTCTTGTGATAAGGGTTGTCCGGAAAAGCAGTCGGCCGATAATAAGCATTGTCTTCCAAGTTGATCGTGACAAGTGCAAGAGAAATCGCCCTCGTAATCAAGGCCACAAACTAACCACCATGTTTTAAAATCACAAGTTTTCTTTGTCTGAAATAGGGATGAAGGCTATGTTCATATCAAATCTTGAATTTTTCAAGTGTAATGCCCCACTTCTACTGAGAAGATCACACATCACCCTAGGAGACACACTTCCTAGTCCGGGTCTTTTAGGTCATATATTTTGTTTTAGGAGACACACTTGCTAAATTGAGATTTTACCCCTAGGAGACATACTTCCTAGTTTTTCATTTAAGTTCATTCCTAGGAGACGCACTTCCTAGTTTGAGTCATTGAAGTTTCACCCCTAGGAGATGCACTTCCTAGTCTGGGTTTTTCAGGTTATATTTTTGTTTTAGGAGACGCACTTCCTAAATTGAGATTTTACCCCTAGGAGATGCACTTCCTAGTTTTTGGTCATTTAAGTTCATTCCTAGGAGATGCACTTCCTAGTTCGAGTCATTGAAGTTTTACCCCTAGGAGACGCACTTCCTAGTCTGGGTCTTTCAAGTTATATTTTTGTTTTAGGAGACGCACTTCCTAAATTTAGATTTTACCCCTAGGAGACGCACTTCCTAATTTTGGGTCATTTAAGTTCATTCTTAGGATATGCACTTCCTAGTCCGGGTCTTTCATGTCATATATTTTGTTTTAGGAGACGCACTTCCTAAATTAAGATTTTACCCCTAGGAGACGCACTTTCTAGTCTGCGTCTTTTAGGTTATATTTTATTTTAGGAGACGCTGTCATGACCCTAACCTGGATCCGGTCGTGATGGCGCCTCTCGTGATGACAAGGCTAGCGACACTTCCCATTTTCCAATTATTAACAGTTAAGCATTTAAGAAATGGTCTAAACATGATAAAACAATCCGAAATAACAATGATAACATAAATACGCGGAAGAACACCCATACACAGCCCTAACCAAAGTGTCACTAGTCATGAGAATCTATAAGTAATAATACAAATATGCTAAGTCAATAAACTAGTACAACTATCTGAAAAGAGATAAAAGTGATAAAGGAGTATAGACACGGGGCTGCGGACGCCAACAGCTACCTCATGAACTCCGAATGTCCGCCTGAAGCTGGAGGGATCAGCACTCGGGAGCGGAACCAGCTATGCCTGAATCTGCACACAGGGTGTAGGGAGTAAAGTGAGTACTCCAACTTAGTGAGTAACAAATGTAAATAAAGACTGAAATCAAGAAAACACATAAGACACAAGGCATTTTATAACGAAGCAGTAAAACCATTTAAAAATAGTGAACCAGTTAAAAGATAAGTAAAATCCTTTTTCAACAAGTAAGCATATAATTGACAGGCAATTAAGGAAAAATAAACACGTAAAGGTTCGCCCCTTGGGCATTGTATCAATCAAAACCGCCCCTTGGGCAACATCTCAGAACAATACCAGCCCCTTGGGCTCAATCTCACATCACAATGGGTACTCGCGCTCACTGGGGGTGTACAGACTCCTAGAGGGGCCCCTTACGACCCAAGTGCAATATCAAGCCACCTCGTGGCATAATCACTAGGCCCTCGGCCTCATATCAATCAAGCCACCTCATGGCGTACATATTTCTGGCCCTCGACCACATAATCAGTATCAAATATTTCCTCACAACATAGGCCCTCGGCCTTACTCAGTCAAAATCCTCACAAGCCACTCGGAAAATAGTAAAACAGTGTTTCTCAGCCCAAAACATCATTTAAAAATATCATTTAAGTATTAAAACTGAGTAAACATGGCTGAGTACAAAAACAGTGGAAAATAAAGTGACTGAGTTCAAGTATATAGTCAAAACAGTGAGGAAATATCAATAAAAATCCCCAAAAGGTTCAAATAGTTGGCACGAAGCCCAAATATGGCATTCAGCCCAAATCATGGTGATAATAAATAGATTTCAGTCAAATACGCGGTAAAATAGTCATTCGGGACTGACTAAGTCGTAATCCCCAACAGTGCACGACCCCACGCTCGTCATCCATCGTGTGCCTCACCTCAATATAGCACTACGGTGTGCAATCCGGGGTTTCAAACCCTCAGAACATCATTTACAATCATTACTCACCTCGAATCGGTTGAATCTCCAGCTCGTGATGCCTTTGCCCCTCGAATCAGCCTCCACTCACGTCGAATCTATCCAAAAATCAAAACGAAGACGTCAAAATAGGCTAAGGGAACGAAGCCCAAGCGAAAATAATCAAAATACTATACAAATCCCAAATTACCAAAACCCGACCCCCGGGCCCACGTCTTGGAATTCGATAATTTTTTACATCAATAGATTCCTTATTTCACCACGAGTTCATACATATCAAAGGTTTAGAAATCCGACCCCAAATGGTCCTTCAAATCCACAATTAAAGGCCTAAGTTTTCAAGCCCTAGTGTCCCCAATTTTTACCTTTAATTTCCATAATTTCTAGCTCTAATCTATGAAGTAATAGCATAGGAACGAGTTTTAGGTCCAAATCCCTTACCTCAATGAAGTTCCCTTGAAATCACTCTTCCAAATCGTCCAAAAAGCTCCCAAGCTGAGATAAAAATGGTGAAATTAGCTAAAATTGGTGAAGGCCATAATTTATACTTTCTGCCCAGACATTTTCGCATCTGCAGCACAATTCCCGCTTCTGCGGTACCATATATGTGGCCAAATTACCTCTTCTGCGTCTCTTCACTTAAAAGGACCAATCCACATCTGCGGTCAACTCTCCGCACCTGCGCCTTCGCAAGTGCGATCATACTACCGCATCTGCGGTTCCTGAGGATTCCTCCATAATCCTCTTCTGCGGCTCCTCTTCCGCATGTGCGGTCCCCAATTCGCAGGTGCGGAAATACCAGAAGCAGTTGAGATTCTACAACTTCACAAGTCTCAAACCTTTCCGTCAACCATCCGAAATCATCCCAGGCCCTCGGGACCTCAACCAAAAGCACAAACATGTCCTAATGCCTTGTTCAAACTTGTTCCAATCATCAAAATACCTCAAACAATATCAAATCACCCAAAACGCATCGGATTCAAGTCAAACTTTCTAAAATCTTCCAAATTTCGCTTTTGATCAAAAACCCAACCAAACCACGTCCGAATGACCTGAAATTTTGCACACACATCCCAAATGACCCAAAGGAACTACTACAACTCTCGGAATTCCATTTCGACCCCTATATCAAAATCTCGCCTACCAACCGGAAATCGCCAAAATACCAACTTCGCCAATTCAAGCCTAAATCTACTTCGAACCTCCAAAACTCATTACGATCATGTTCCTAAGTCCTAAATTACCTTTCGAAGCTAACTGAACCACCAGGACTCACATCCGAGCCCTCTAACATATAAGTCAACATCCTGTTAACTTTTTCAAATTAACTTCCTTAAAAGAGATTAAGTGTCTCAAACCTTACCAAAATCATTCCAGATTCGATCCGACCAACCCGATACTAGATAAAATGGATAAACAAAGCATAAAGAAGTATAAATGGGGGAAAACAGAGTGGTAACTCATGAGACGACTGGCCAGGTCGTCACAAACACACTTCCTAAATTGAGATTTTACCCCTAGAAGACGCACTTCCTATTTTTTGGTTCATTCAAGTTTTAACCCTAGGAGACGCACTTCCTAGTTTGAGTCACTCAAGTTTTATCCTAGGAGACACACTTCCTAGTTTGAGTCATTTGAGCTCATACCTAGGATACACACATCCTAGTCGAGTATTTAGTTTTACTCTCATCATTGCACCAATAACATAAGTAATTTTGCTAACAACTCACAAATCTTTCTAGTGCAAACTGGGACAGAAAATTTTGTTTGTTTTGTTGTTTTGATTGCAAGAACCCATCTGGAGAATGAGAAAATTCTTTTCAGAGTTACTTCAAATTTCAAGTCAGTAGCAGGCGCCCACCTGAATAACGAGGGAAGTCATTTTAGAATTCAATTCAAGTTAGAAGTAGCAGAAGCTCACCTCATAAATGCGAGTCGACAGTCCAAGATGGCCAACAGAAGTAGTCTCAATACAGAATAAAAGAAAAAAAAGTATCTGAAATACAGAAGCAGAGATAAGCTATGTACTGTCGTGATCCAAAAAGCTGAAGAAGAATGAACTAGCACCTGCAACTAGCAAGCGTCAATGTTCAAATCTAAAGTTTGCATGAAGAACCATTCAAAACTCAAGATCAACCTTCAAAAGACTTATAGATAGGAATCTTGTAGCTGACAGACTTAGTTAGTCTTTTTCATTTTCTTTAACAAGACCGCAGACCAGAACCTCGACGACACCTCAATCGGCTCTCCACCTCGGTAAACTCCGTCGCTCTTCCTACTTCTGAACTACACGTGGCTTGATTCCTTTATAGCCAAGGATATGTAGGCATCTCAGATACCAGGGCTCGGTCACATTCTCCATTATTTTAATTTTTGGTCTCTCTAAATAAAGGTCGGGTCAAAAAACCTGTCTCGTCATTCTTTGTTTGAAAACTCTTAGTGTTTCCAGTCAAAGAGGGGCAGCTGTAGACATGTAATTTTTTACCCTCCCTAAAAGTTTACACCATTTAGTGCTTATATATTGGTTTTAGGTATAACAGTGCTATTTTAACTATTTAAACCTTTTTTTTACTTCATTTTCTCTTAGAAATAAAAATTACGAAGAATATTTTTCTTATTTTGAGTAGTTGCCATTCTGTCTAGCTATTTGGGTTTGTCCTACTTTTAAAAAATAATTGAAAACTACAAAAGAGTTTAGTACAAGTTTTGTACTTGTTGGCCAAGAAAATTATTACAAAATATGCCTTCTTTTTAATTTTAGATTGTTCTTTTAAAGAGTATTTAATAAAAAATTAAAGTGAGTAGCAATTTCAAGTTTTTAGGTTTCAGTATTTATGTTGCTATTTTGGTTGTTAGTTTATAAGAAAGAGAAAAATGATTTAAAAAAGAAGGAAATGAATGTAAATAAGAAAATCAAATTTTGTCCAATTTTTAAGTCTCATTCACGTGCCTCTAATTTCTCCTTTGTTCTCAAGTGGGGCCCACGCCCTTGAATTGTTTTGACATGCCAGAGATGCTTTTTCTAGACTCTTGTTCTTTGCATTGTGGAAAATGAGCATAATGACATTTTGATCACTTGGTTAATTTCACTCAACTACACACAAGTAGGGACCACACGATTTTGCTCTAACACATTTTCTTCCTCTATAAGAATTATCGACTCACTAACAGAATAGGAGGAGGAACCCTAGAGAACACCCCTGAACCCTGATATTCGCCGCTGTCCACTCCTCCCAACCGTTACCCTTCTTCTCCAAGCTAGACCCTAAGCTTTAGCCACATACCTAGACCAAGAGAACGAACACCCCTAAGCTAGCGGCAGACCCCTTCTCCTAAAAAGAACGGCCATCACCTCCAAACTATAGCCATCTCCCCTGCCATCTCCGCCTCGCCGAAGTTGATCGCCGACGACTAGTTGGATATCCACAGGAAACCCAACACCACTGCTTCCCGCTCCTTTCCTCCTCTCTTTGATTGCTGATACTCGTTTGGATCCCCCTGGAATTTTCAGATTTAGCCGGAGATGTGATTGTAGTCATCCAGAATCTTTTGTATTTGCTTTAGCACTCTTTTTCGGCAACCTTAGTATGGTTTTTAATTTTCCGGTGACTGTCGTCTTACATCGCCGTTGCCGGAATGTCTTAGGGTCTTAACTTCTCGTGGAGTTGAAGTTACCGGAGAGTAATTCCCTACACTATGTTCGAATCTCTTTGGTACTGTCCGTCGAGTCCGTGATTCCGGTTTGAGTCTTTGATTGAAATTTGTGTTTCTGGTCGTGTTCGAGCTTTAGTTTTTCGGTGCCGCTCAAATTTTGTTACTAGTTCGCGGTCCCTGCACGATTTTGTTGCTGCTGCTTTTCATCTTCCTTTAGTCGGAATTCTTGTAATCGTTGGAGATTCAAATATATTTGAAATCAATTCAGGTCCATCTTTTCTCCTCTTCTCTGTTATTTGCAATGTTACTTTCGTAGTTGTGATTGAAATATGTTGCTGTCCATTCTCTTAATTGTTTGTTGATTTTATATGTGTTCGTCAAGTTAATTATACGACTCAGTTCTGGTTTTTGGATTTAGTTCATAAATTAAAAATTTTGGGTTTGAACTTTATTCATGAGCATTGGTTCTTTAGTTTCCTTCTGTAAGATGATTTTACTATATATTTGAACTTACTTTATTTTTACTTCTAAAGAGAAAACGTATTCTGATCTCCAATTCTATACAACTATTGTGTTGTATTTGTGCTAATCATTAAAAGTTAATTTACTAAGAAAAATGATGGCACATTAATCTAATTCACGTGATGCTTCTGCTGGGCTAATACACATATTCTTTTCTCATAGAAAGTTGTCTTGAATTTGTCCTTTGCTAAAGATTTCAAGAGTAATGTTCTCATTTTGCGGAAGTCAGTTCTGAGTCTAAAGCTATTATGACCAGTGCCATATTTTAAGTCACCTTTTTAATTCTGTTTTTGTTGTTCCCATTTCTTATGCTTGGATGTCTGTATGTTTAGGTGTTCCGTTTGTCATTTTGGAATATATTTGTTTGGAATGAAACTAGACTGTATGAAAAAGGGAAAAGGCCATGCCCATTAGTAATTAAGTTGTTTACATGTCTTAGGAATTGAGCTTGGCCAAATACATAAAACAAAAAGTCAAGGAACTTGAGCATGATTTAGAATTTTTCCTTTTATTTAGTTTCCTTTTATTTATTTAACGCTTACCGCTAGTAGCATGCTTAGGCCGACCATATTTGGGTAGGCAAACCTTTAGGATGTTCGTGTTTTAGCTTCTTCTTGAGGCGAGAGGTCCCCCTTAGTTAAATTTATCCAGGGAATGCCCCGAAGTATTTGTATATATTTTATTCGGGGGTATGCCCCGAAATATTTGTATTTGGAGGCCGATAGTAGAACTTGTAGTATTTTTATTTTTTTATTTTTATTTTTCTTTTATTAGTTGGGGACAACCTCGAGCCACTTGTGTGTTTATTTTATTTTTGTGTGTTTTACCTCAATTTGAATGTTTAAAAGCCAACTAGATCGAGTACGCAACCGTGACCTTCACGGAACTAGGGGAGTGCCTAACACCTTCTCCCCGAGTCAAATGAACTCCCTTACCCAAATCTCTGTTGCAGACTTAGTTTTAGAGTCTGAAGTGTTTTAAAAGGAAAAACTATTTTCTTTTAAAAACGGTGACCTGGCACACCGAAACCAACGTCAGATGGCGACTCTTAGTTAATCCTTTTGAACACTATCTCTTTCAAAATTGAAAAACCCTTTCGACCTTTGCGAAATCTCTTTATTAATTTAAGAGGGTTAGTGAGGTTTGTAAAAAAGGGGTGTAACATTTTCAACGTCTTTGCCTTATGTTTTGATGATCTAACAAACTCACTATCAAGAACTAGATAGGGAACCTGACACACTTGGTACATATTGCAAATGAACGAATTCCAGCCTGAACTCCAGCTATAGTTACTGCTGCAAGTATAGAGAATAGAGGAACAAGACACGGACCTGATCCCTTGGTGATTTTCTAACAGAAGTACAAATCAGCTATACAGCTGGAAAGCAACTGCAGAAAGTGACTGCCTGCAACTATACACGCGACAATGCAACAGTCACTTCCCATTGGGAAGAGGCGTGTACCAACCAAGAATTGAAATCATCCTTGGGATGTCTTTGGGGTAGTATAACAATATGGTGCAAGACACAAGATATTCACTTGAGCATTTAGTAATATTCTCTCAAGCATTAAAGATCCCATCCAACATTGAAGT
Organism: Nicotiana sylvestris; assembly: GCF_000393655.2. NCBI lineage: Eukaryota > Viridiplantae > Streptophyta > Magnoliopsida > Solanales > Solanaceae > Nicotiana > Nicotiana sylvestris. The sequence continues at coordinate 71,625,046 of NC_091058.1, forward strand.
CACTAGTGTGTCAAGAACAAGAAGACAACTCCACTAAGGATTAGTTCCACAATGAGTCTATGTGTGTCTGTAGTTGAGTTGTAATCTTGTTGTTTGTTCTTCATTGTATTCCATATCTTGCTTTCTTAGAAGCTTTGTTTTAGGAAACTCAAAATCATAAACTTTCTGAGCTTGTGTTGTGACTAGAGTTAGTCATAAGTTAAAGTCTTTGTAACTAGTGAGTGAAAAAGTGGCTTGTGATAAGTGTATCACGAGTTAGTTGAGTTGAAGTCTTTGTAATAGAGTCATTACAAAGTGGCTTGTAATAGTGTGTTTACAAGTTAGTGAAGTTGAAAGCCTACAAGTGTAGGTCGTGGTTTTTGTCCCCTTGAGTTGCGATTTTTCCACGTAAAAAATCCGTGTCTCATTTTACTTACTGTTTTAATTAGTACTCTTAGTGGAAACTCATAGAGGATCAGGTACTCTATAATTTGGTGGATTCATATAAACTAAGAGGACAGTAACACTTTACCGTACCAGCCATTTGATATGCTATAGGGTTTACAAATAAAAGGGTCTTTGCTTAGTTGCATTAGCAAAATAATTATATTCCAGTATAAATTTTACATGAAATAATAGAATACCGTATAAAAGATAATCTACGTATAATTAATGCAATACAATTGGTGATAAAATAGCTGCCTGACTTTTATTCCTATCATTACTAGTGAAATGTTGGATAATTTGTAAACAAATATGCCACGCGAATGGACTCATGATACAAACAATGTGGAAAACAATATAAACGATCTTTGCAGCATTCAGACGTTGGCCAAGGAAATGATGACCCAATTTGTTTCTTGTAAGACACAAATGTTTTCTAGATATATCCATGTTCACCTAGCTATTTGGGTTATTAAAATTAGCTGAGCTTTCTTATTGTCCAGTTGTATGCAAAGTTGCTACATAAAACAAATATTCCCACTTACTGCCCCTCACACGGCTCCATCGGTGAACTATTAAACTTTTCTTTTATACATTCCCTTTTGTTGCAAGATTTATGTCTTGAAAGTTAGGACAAAAACTGATTTCTTTTTTCCAGACACAATAATTGAACATGATCAGGCGTGTTGGTAGAAACAAGTGAATGGGTGATAAGCAAAAAATTTCGATGAAATTGTTGTACAAGGGCTTGTCTATTTATGCTTTGAAAAGTTACGCATGCTTTTATTACAATTTTTTTTTAAAGTGCTTGCATGAAAGTTTAATGACTCCTATGATTTACCATTTAGCTTATAGTACATGGAAGAAGATTGTGAGAATATTCGGCATGTCTACATATGCATCCCAGACATTTTTTTAACCTATACTTTTTTTTTTAAAAAAGTTTTAACTTGTACCTACTTTTTAAACAACTTCAACCCCCTTTCTCTTCCTTTGTTTTCTTCTTCTTCTTCTTTCTTTTGCTGTAGTTGGTGTTGCTATGAATATATAGTAATACATATATATGTTGAATCCTGGTGACTCGTATATCAAGTTCATGAGGGTTTTATGAAGCTTCTCACTCTCTCTTTCTTCTTCTTTTTGCTTTCTGTATTGTATATTTCCCTTTCTCAGTTGCTCATCCTTTATTTGTTTTTACAATATAGCTTCTGCACCAGCAGGGTACAGACACCATAATAATCCCGTGTAAAGAAAGTTGAACCATGAGTTACTAGTGTTTCAATTTGGCTAGTATGTTAGAAAGTTTTTTCAAAAAATTCAGCTTATATAGTGCTGAAGTTTTTACAAATGAACTAAATAACGTCAGCATCTCTGCTGACGTTTTTGAAAAAGCTTGTCCAGGACAAAAAAAACTTCAGCTTATTTAGTGCTGAAGTTTTTATAAATGAACCAAATAATTTCAGCATCTTCTGCTGAAGTTTTTGAAAAAGCTTAATGACAAAACTAATGAATCCAGGACAAAAGGCTTCAGCTTATTTAGTGCAATTACAAACAACAACTTCAGCAAATAGACAAAACTTCAGCTACTATGCTTAAGTTCAGCAATTACAAACAAAAACTTCAGCACACTTGTTACTTCAGGCCCGTCTACTAGAATGCTGAAGTTTTGCGTGATTGTCTTTGCTACTTCAGCCCCGTATGCTGAAGTTACGCGAAAAAGCGGGTACGCTTGCAATTTTTTTCCCCAAAGCGGGCACAAGTTAAAACGTGACCCAGAAAGCGGGTATAGATGCAAATTCACCCAACTAGTTGACCATTGATCAGGGGCAATTAAAATCAACCAACCATTATTTTCATTAAAGAAATTAAGAGAATGTTTGGATTGGCTTTTAAGCTGGTCAAATTAGTTTTTAAGCTCTTTTTTGATTTTTTTAGTGTTTGACACAGTTAAAAAGTGTTTAAAATTGCTTAAAACAAGCCAAACCTAATAAGATAGAAATGAATGAAATGCTAGTGCTGAAAATAAGGAGGAGTTACTGGTTTTTCTTTTCAGTTATTTATCTTTTTTAATGATTTGCTAATGTCACAAATTGAGCAATTTGAGATAATACAAGAATAAATTTGGACCTTTTCATAATTAAGTTGCGATGAGATATATTAGATTTGCTTTATAAACTTTTTTTTTTTTTATCAAGATATGAAAGATTAATTATTTACAATAAAATAATAAGCTATTACTTTTTTCATTTTAATTTATGTTGTAGGTGGTTTTAAACATATTATTATGAGATTTATGTGACACTAAAATCATTCAGTTAGAAGTAAATGAACAATTTAATTTTTTTTTTGATTAAAAATGTAGAAGTATCATTTGTAAAAATAAAAGACGAAGTATTCTTTATGCAAAGGATTAATAGTGGCAAGGTAAAATGAAATGGAGAAAATATGTAGTTTTTTTTTCTTCTGGAGAAAATATTAGTTTGAGCAAGAGTGGTATGGAATGAGATGCTGTTTGGTCATATGATAAATTCTCGAAACCGGCTATTCTACAGCGGTTCACGCAAAATGTGGCGCGCATCTCCGCTTTCTTTCTTTCTTCTCAATATTCCAATTTTTTCTTTTTCATTGCCTACTAGGACTCTTGTATTTGCCCTTTAATGGCTTTTATCACTGACCAAAAGGCATCGCACTGAAAAATTTCAACACAAATCAAAATCAAATCATGGCTCGAATATCCTTCCCAATCCTAAAAAAACTGATCCAACAATCCACGGATCGCTGTTTCACCACTAACGCCTCGCCACGAGCCGTCACGCTGATCCCAGGCGACGGCGTTGGTCCACTGGTAACCGATTCAGTGGAACAAGTGATGCAGGCAATGAAGGCACCCGTTTACTTCGAGCGATACGATGTACGCGGTGATATGAGGTGTATGCCGGAGGAAGTAATTGATTCGATTAAGAAGAATAAGGTTTGTCTAAAAGGAGGGCTAAAGACACCGGTCGGCGGAGGTGTTAGTTCGTTGAATGTGCAAATGAGGAAAGAGCTTGATCTGTACGCTTCTATTGTGCATTGTTTCACTTTCCCAGGGTTGCCTACGCGGCATGAGGATGTGGATATTGTTGTGATTAGGGAAAATACTGAGGGAGAGTACGCTGGCCTTGAGCATGAGGTTGTTCCTGGTGTCGTTGAGAGCCTTAAGGTACTGCAATTTTTCATTTTGAGAATATTTCATATTAGTTAGTAATGCGAGTCTGTTAGATTCATAATCTTTGCTTGCCTTTGCCTATGTGAGAAGATGTAAAAAAAATGACGAGGTGCGAATGATATTGAGGATTCATATAGCCAACCCCAAATAGTTTGGATTGAGGCATAGTTCTTGTTGTTGTATCCAATATTACTGTATCTAAAAAAGGGATCATGCACTACTTTAAGTAGAATTGCACGTGTGGGTGGCTCTTATGTGCACTTGGGTACTCTGAGCTCTCAAATTGCTAAAAGGATGCTGCTATGCCTCGTTTTGAATGTGCACTTATCCTTGAGATTTAGATCATAATCATGTTCTGGCTCATTAGTCTGGTTATATGCATAAGGCTCCATGTAGGAGTAGGACTGCGGGGTGCACACTAATGCACCGGGTTCCTTAGTAGGTTAGTATGGTAGGCCCCATTTTGGGCAACACGGGGCACATTTTTTGGGAAATACTTAGTGCTCCATCCTTGTGCTGGAGAGTGCATATTTCCTGAAGCTTTGCTGCTTCTTCATTTTATATATCATTGACATTATTATCATATAAATATCCTTGATAGATGAGGTAATCTTGAGTGAAGTGTATTCACTGTCAGCTGCAGCTGATCTGTTTGATTGTGGTCTGTGCATGAGGAAGAATTACACTGTTAGAGCTTACCTTTACCTGGTCACTTTAAAAGGCTAGAGAAATGGCTTAGTTTAGCAAGATGCGCGTGATTATTTCGTTAGATGAATTCTCATTTTGTAACTTTACCAATTTCTGCATATATGGTTTAAATGTTACTCTTTGCTTGTTGATCCTTCTAAAAAATGTAGTTGTTCTTTTTCTCTTTATCAGTCTTCCTTTGTGGTTCCTCATATTATATCGACTCCTCTGTAAAGTTCTCCTGTTTCACGACTTGCTTTAATCCTATACTTTCACGTTTTCCCTTTTCCAGGTGATAACAAAATATTGTTCAGAGCGTATAGCAAAATTTGCATTCGAGTATGCTGATGTAAACAAAAGAAAGAAGGTTACAGCTGTGCACAAAGCCAACATCATGAAACTTGCAGATGGTCTATTCCTAGAATCATGTAGGGAAGTTGCAACTAAACATCCAGAAATACAGTACGAGGAGATTATTGTGGATAACTGCTGCATGCAACTTGTCTCAAGGCCAGAACAGTTTGATGTCATGGTATGGGGATATGCTTCCATGGCTTTTCTCTTTACTACCGTCCTTAAATTCTAGCTTCTTTTACATCTGATATCTAACAGTGTCATTCAAATTTTCAAAAAGAAATCTAGTGGTAAATGTCATCCATTAGTTTAGTCCTTGAGGAGAGGATGGGTTTGCTGAGAGCTTGTCCTATCTGCTGTTTGTGTGCAATTGGATAATTTGCTTGATTTTTGAAGTTTGAAACTCGCTTAAAGGTGCTATGAGACTAGTTCATATGGTATTTGTGTATGGATTAATAATAAGCAAATAATATTGGAAGTTAGGAATGGTCACTAGGTTGCTTAAATAGTCAAAGGGCATCTCGGCACTCTGTTTCTAGCATCTATTTTGACTTCTTAATTTTGTGTTCTTACTGGTAACTGCGAAGACCAATGATGTGATGAAATAACAGAGTCCAAATGACAAGGTCTGCAAAAATATTGAAGTCTTTTCCTTTCTCCTTCATTTACAACCGAGGTACTTGGATAATCTTGCACCTGGGGTTTCCCTTGACTGGCCTCTTTGATTTTCTTGTAAAATAATAGGATATCAGTAAGCTTGGTTGGTGAGAAGAAATGCGTGCCTCACTCGGTGCAACTTACGGAGAAGGGGATGCAAATCATTTATTTTTGCATTGTAGAATCACTGGTCAGCTGTGGGACATGTTTCTCACTCTTCTGTCCTCAATTGTGCTATGCCTGGAACTGTTTTGGTATTTCTGCAGTCAAGGCACTGAGAGGTACTCACACTAGATTATGGAATGCTATCTCAGCAGCTATTTGGTGGATTACCTGGAGAGAGAGGAATGCCAGAATATACTTAGTCTTAAGTTTAAATATATACTTTTCCCATCTTTTTGGGATAACATGGCAAATATAAATGTTATTCAGGATGTTGAGATCATGTTTGACTTTTTAAACTCCTTATATACTCTGTTACAACTAACAGAAGCTTGTAACTGGTCCAATGTCCAGGCTTCCAGCATATGCTTGTTGCTGGTTATACATCTATAAAAGCTTACCTTACTTATCAAAATATAGGATATTAGTGAGAAAGCATGTATGGGAAAATTTAAGATTAGCAAAGGTAGGTATCACCCTCCCTGCCTTTCTTACTGTGGTTGCTGTAGATTAAGAGTCATCAGCTTTCCTGCATCAATGCAGAAACAATCTTTTCGTGTGTTATTAGCTGCCCAATTCTAAATTGTCTCCTCATTTTTACATAGCTGGTAAGCTTGTTGCTGAACTTCAACCATTGCAATCATGCAGGTGACACCCAACCTCTACGGGAACCTAATTGCAAATACAGCTGCTGGTTTAGCTGGTGGAACAGGAGTCATGCCAGGAGGTAAATCCTTCAGACATATTTTGAATGATTTACATCTCTCTATTATGCTAAGCTGTTGATTTTCGATGGCATTAGCCGCCTTTTGTTTGTCTATAGATGACAGTTTGATCTTAAGATTTCACTAAGTTAAGACACCCTTAATTTGGTGGCTAATCTGTCACTCACATTTTATCAAATAGAGTTCCGGTGATCTAAACCTGTTAACTTCCCAGCAGCCAAAACAACTAGCTTCTTTGTAGATGGATTGTCTTGGTAACTTAAGTCTAGCTATACTACAGACAATCGATCCAATAAATGTTCTAAATGGATAGAAGACTCATATTTTATTGGCAGACAGAAGTAGTAAATTGCAGTAACAGAAGATCGAGCTGTTTCAAGGTACTGAAAGGAAAAGGAATAAGCAGGATGACTGTTTAAGCGCATCATCCGTTGGACTTGCAGTACAACCAGATTGGCATCAGAAGGTCAGGGAAATCTTTGCACATTGAGATTACAACTATAGCTACGACTTATTCAGTATGTTCTTATTCAAGCTGTGCAAGGCCAAAGGAGGTCGAACATAATCATGCCAGAGATAGCGGGCTCAGGCTCGGAAGACATAACCTAAATGCAAAAGATTCCTCAGAAAAAAAGTAGCAAAAAAACCTTATGCACATTAGGTTAGAAGAGAGGTTGTTGCTCTCAGTAGCTGGCTAGAAATGAGAGCTAAAGTCACATAGGAAATTAGTGGAGGAGGATCATAGAATTCAATAGAAGAAACTTCAGTAGCTAAGGATCAAATCATCTTAATAAATGTTTAATTTGAAATTCGGAGCTTACATACAGAGGTGCCTCATGTTCTGGAGGTGTAGAGATGGGCTTAGAATATGGATCAGCAAGATGAATAGCACATTTTCCCTCTGCCGATTACCTGTGAAGGCTATTACAGAGAGTCAAGGTGGGTGAATGGTATTTCGAAGGTCAGAAGCTCTTCCTTGACTAGTGGTCTCTGATCGCACTGTCATTAGCCTAATCCTAAACCAAGTCACTGGTGGGACTTCCATTGCACTTGTGATGGATATCCTGTCTGAATAGACGGGGGGCGTTTGTGGTGGTTATTTGGAACATAACAAGGTTTTAAGGAACACGAGAAACCTTCAATAGGCTAGAATTTGTGTTAGGGCTCCGGAAAAGAAATTCCGGTGACGCTGACATTTGATGCAAGCAATTGGAGATACATGTGTCAATTTGTCTAAGACGATGAATTGGGTGCAGAAGATGAGGCGTTAGAGAGTTCAGTCAAATGCATTTTCAACAAATAAAGATGGCCTTATGTAAATACTACGAATTTCCCTTAAAACTATAAAGAGCCAAGCAACTTCATCAAAAAACCATAAAGAGCCAAGAAACTTGTGACAAGCGGGGAATTCAAACTGAGATTAACTCAGCCAGATCAGAAGCTTTTGCTCACTGATGGGAAGAGGGGGAACACTAACAACTGAAGTTGTTGTAATTGGGCCGACTCAAACAACAACAACAACCACAACAACCACCCAGTATAATACCACAAGTGGGGTCTGGAGAGATTGTTGTAATTGGGCCGACTCAGCCACAAGAAAAAGAATTCCATTTAAAAGGAAAGCAGCTGGATTGTTCGCTTTTGTATCATCTTGGTACTTTAATAAATAAAATCTTACCTTGTCAAAAAAAAAAAAAAACGAAAGCAGGTAGGTGCACGAAACCAAGGCCAATTTGTAAGGCTCAACCACAGACGAATAAGTCGTTTCAGCCTCTAGCATATAAAAGGAATTAAAATTCTAGGCTCTGATCCATGTGGTGAAGACAAACTTTTTGGCTTTCGTATAGGTGAATCATATGTTGACCCAATGGAGGTGTAGATAGAGGTCTACTTAGAAGCATGATCTTCGTTAGGGATTTTTCTCAGCCATTGAAGATAGTGAAGTTCGGGGATAAAGAATGCAGACCAAAGTCTTAACGATTAGCTTGAGCTGAGGAATAGAGGTGAGTGACAAAAATTAACTGCCTCTGGCTGACAAATCAGGAAAGGAAGTCACACAGTCCACAGCATACTGGAGAGCCAAGGAATAGAGGAGATGGCTACAACAATTGTGCAACTAATTGATGAACCAGGGCCAATGCCGGTGTCAGTACATTTACTCCTCCCTTATTACAGAGATGATAGAAAAGAATAGTGCATGCAGTTGACAAGTGTCGAATAAAAAGAAAGTGGAGTGTATCTGGGTGAAAAAGAATGTGCTCAAGCTGACCAAACGTTAAGGGTGCATTTTGGAAGGTTTGAAGAAGATGCCCTAGCTCAGCTTGAGCACATTCTTTTGTGGAGATTGCAATGTTCTCGAGTTTGCTTAGAAAAGTTGAATGCTTCTTTGCCATCAAAATCTATGATTTTTTTAAAGTTCCATAAGAGATGGACCTGTAGATCCACCATATTTATTTGCTGTAAGGAAGGAGAAAGATCTGCTGCTTTGGGAATGGATATTTCTATTCTCCATGGAATAGTGAATTCTTTAAAAAGATAAAGCAGCATGCTCTACCTAAAGCCTTGTCACATCACAAGCCAATAATGTTGGAATGTGGGGATTGAAACAGCAATGTGTATGTGTGAAATTCAGACTGTTTCCCGTCCATTTTTCCAATGGGTACAGCCACTGATCCAACTCTTGTCTACTGCGCTGTTCATCACCCGGAGTAGGTATATTGGTGAGGGCCAAGCAGGTATCCTCCGTGCTGCCTAACTTCATCCACCCAGGTTGCACTAGCTCCAAGGGAATGATACTGCTGCTCAATTACTTTATTCGTGTTGGTTTTTTCTTTTCCTTTTATTTTTTGGATGTATTACAGATCGTTATGTTCTTTCAAACCTCACTGTAAATAAATGCTCATTTGTACTTGATCTAACTTTTCATTGTTGGAAGAAAGATTAAGTGCCTTGTGCTTGTCTATTCTACAGATCATTTATAGCATCTCTCAGGGAACAATTAGAATATTATCAGTGTTTCTTCCTTGAGCATTAGGTTGCTTATGAGATTTAATGTATGACTGTGATTTTCTCAGGAAGTGTTGGGACTGATCAAGCAGTTTTTGAGCAAGGTGCTTCAGCTGGGAATGTTGGCAATGAAAAGATTTTGAAGCTTAAGAAAGCAAATCCAGTGGCACTTCTTCTGTCGTCAGCAATGATGCTTAGACATCTCGAATTTCCATCATTTGCTGATCGTTTAGAAACAGCTGTAAAACGTGTAATAGCAGAGGGAAAAGTCAGGACAAAGGACCTTGGAGGGGATAGCACTACCCAAGAAGTTGTTGATGCAATTATAGCTGCTCTAGACTAATCAGCAATATACTCAGCAAATCGTTAGAAATTATTGTTCACTGTCCAGAGATCTACTTGGCCTATTTTTTTAGCAGCAGCAATTTTGTTTAAATCTACTTTCTAGCATTTTGCTGCTACAATTTTTATTATCTATCATTGGTTAATAATTCAAAATTGATGCATGATTGCTGTCTATGCCCTGTGCATAAAAACCTGTAAAGGATCACTTCTTGATCTGTCCATATTATTTAAAGGAATTTTGCTTCGTGGTGATATCCATTTTGGTGCATACTTTCTTTGATCTTTCTTATTTTTATTCTTCTTTCTCAGTGGTTAGTGGAACGCATGTCTTCATCTTCTTCTTCATTTACTTATTGTTTTGTTTTTATTTTATTCAGCCATGTGTAGTGGACCTCCTTTCTTTATTTCTTGCTTTCGTTCTTACTTCATAGTATTATATTTGTTTTATTGAAATGATATTCCTTTTCTGGTGAATGTACGTTATCGTTTTTGCAACTGTTTGTGTTTGTTAGCTTCCACTTCAAGCAAAGACAAATCTGAGATCTACCTTTCTAATATAGTAATTTGTTACTCTATTTAAGTGTATTCCAGAATATCGTCATTTTGCTTAAAAAGGAGATGTCCATCCAGATAGAAAAATAGTGATGTAAAGGTTTATTCACTCAAAGGTGTATTCATTTGATTATATGGTAAAACGAAATTATAATATAGATAAACTTAAAGGTTGACTGCTCGCTGGAAATCCCATCATATCCGCTCAGTTCACGTTCGTGCTTTAAATTGCCGGTTTATATTACTTGATATTGGCAACACGATGAAGAAACAAGAAATACTCAATTCAAGTCAATTCTATATGATCTTCAAATTGCCAATATATGTCACTAGTTCTGAAAGGTTCCGCATGCCACTCTTCAATCTTCCCTCTGACTTTTCTTCTCAACCATCACCATCAGCATGAGTCACTCAGGAATATTGGCACGAAATCTTATTTATAGTACCAATTCAGTTCAAATTCAACACACAAATACTCAGAGGCCTCGCCACTTGTGTCAGCTTTCAATGAATCTTCAATCTGAGCCATTGCGATCAATGGATGGTCTGCTTAAATGTTCTGCAAATTATGTTCCATTAACACCCATAAGTTTCTTGGAGAGAGCAGCAAATGTTTTTAGAGGAAGAACTTCTATCATTGATGGACCTTCTGTGAAGTATACTTGGGAAGAGACACATGCACGGTGTATAAAGCTTGCTTCTGCTTTGTCTGAGCTTGGGATTTGTCGTGGTGATGTGGTAAGTTTCTTTCTAACTATTTACGTTACAACATATATAAGATGACTAAAGAGCAACGAAGCAATATTGAAAATACAAGATTAATTGCTTTTGGAGCAGCACATAGCGGTCTCTTAATTACAAAGAAAATTTGAACGAAAATCAAAGTAAACCGACTTCAAAAATTACTAATGTATATTTAGTTTAATTTGATTTGATAATGAATTTTTTATATCCAAACCGACATGCACACATAAATACATTTATATTCATATATTACAATTATTTTCTTAATTAAAAGTGCGTCCAGACGTAATTCTAGAATATTTAATTACTATTATGGAGGATCCTTCGTTGTTTACTTTTAAAATAAATAATTTAATGTATGCGGTTACTTTTTTATCAAGTGTTGTTGAAACGCTTCAACCTTCTTGTTCTTCCATGAAGCAAGACATGTTTTATTAAGTTCTTACGCCTTTCTCTATTTTGATCTAGTTTTATCATTGTTAAGTTGACAAGCATGGTATGCATAAGAAATGTCCAACAAGAGCCATAACGGAAATATCATGTCACGTAGATCGAGATATTCTTTTTACGTCCTTTAAAAAACAATAAATGAAATATATATTTTATAATTTTATCTATAATAATGATAATATTTCTAAAAAATCTTGGGAAATGATTTGGGGAATAAGTAGTTAATGTTAAGAATAAAACAAGAAAAGAAAAAAGATTATTTTTTTCTTGATTTAGCATAGTGGACAAATAAAAGCAAAAATATATTTTTAGCATGGAGAAAATGTAAAAGTGAACGGAGGCAGTATCATTTTTCCTCCAAATTTAGCACTACTCACAGCAGAAACATAAAAATCTAGGCAAAAGAATCACTTTAAAATTGGAAGAAAAATAATAGTAATAAAAATAAACCTTGACAGAGAGGGGGAAAAATGAAATTAGGCCAGAAGAATCCGATCGCGATCCTTATTTAGCTTGGCCACATGGAAAATCTAAGATATTTTCATAAATTTTAAATACGTAATTAGTTTGGGAGATTCATGTGTTGGATGAAAAATGCTCAATTTTGGTAAACTTAACTAGGATAATAAAAGAGATGAAAATAGACTTATCCCCAAACTTAAGGGACCTTTTAGTTAACTCTCTAATTTTACACGTGATGGACAAGAACTTTTAATGGGACATGAGTTGATTATGACTTATCTAATCCCATTTTCTCCAATTCCTTCGTGTATCCTCTGTATACTGACGATTCTTGTTGTCATAAATAGAATGAGTTGGGAATTTTTATGGTTTACTTTTCCATTTTCAATAGATTTAAAATTATTTATGTAGGTTGCAACAGTGGCCCGAAATGTATACGCAATGCAAGAGCTGCATTTTGCAGTACCAATGGCTGGCGCAGTTCTTTGTACATTAAATACACGTCATGATTCAGCTATGATATCAGTACTGCTAAAACATTCAGAAGCAAAAGTCATATTTGTGGATCAGCACTTGCTTCAACTTGCTCAGGGAGCCATAGATATTCTTGCTAATGAAAAAGTAATACCACCACGTGTTGTTGTAATATCTGAATCCAACAATTCTACTCCTACTGGGGCAAACTCTAATACTCATGAATATGAAAGTCTCCTGGAAAGTGGGAATACTGAATTCGCTGTAAGGTGGCCGATAAGTGAATTTGACCCTATTAGCGTTAACTATACTTCTGGAACAACGTCGCGACCAAAGGGAGTTGTTTACAATCACAGAGGTGCATATCTCAATACCATTGCTACATTTATGCTTCATGAGATGAGTTCATGGCCTGTTTACCTTTGGACCGTTCCAACGTTTCACTGCAACGGATGGTGTCTTACTTGGGGTCTAGCTGCACTTGGTGGCACAAGTATTTGCCTTAGACAGGTTTCTCCAAAAGTCATATTTGAAAGTATAGTAGAGCACAATGTCACACATTTGAGTGGTGCACCAACTATTCTAAACATGATTGTGAATTCGCCCGAAAGTGACAGAAAACCACTTCCACACAAGGTTAACATAATGACAGGTGGTTCACCACCACCTCCACAAATCCTATCTCAAATGGAGGAACTGGGGTTTCGAGTACATCACTTATATGGACTAACAGAAACATATGGTCCAGGTACATATTGTTTGTGGAAGCCTGAGTGGGATTCTTTGCCACCAAATGAAAAGTACAAACTAAAAGCAAGACAAGGTGTGCAACATCTTTGTTCAGAGTCAGTGGATATAATGGATCCTACCACAATGAAAAAAGTACCAGAAGATGGTAAGACAATTGGTGAAATTGTGTTTAGAGGTAACACTGTAATGAGTGGATACTTAAAAGATGTGGAAGCAACAGAAGAAGCTTTTAAAGGTGGATGGTTTCATAGTGGTGATTTGGCTGTTAAACATCCTGATGGCTATATTGAAGTTAAGGACAGATTGAAAGATATCGTAATCTCTGGTGGAGAAAACATAAGTACAGTAGAGGTGGAAAGGGTGTTGTATAGTCATCCAGCAGTTCTTGAAACAGCAGTAGTCGCGCGACCAGATAATTACTGGGGACAGACACCTTGTGCATTTGTGAAGTTGAAGGATGGTTTTAATAATATTACTGATCAAGAAATTATCAACTTCTGCAGGGATAACTTGCCTCATTACATGGCGCCTCGAACCGTCATATTTCAAGATCTCCCAAAAACTTCAACAGGGAAGATACAGAAATTTATTCTAAGGGACAAAGCCAAAGCATTGGGCAGTCTTTTCTGAATGTTGATGATAATTCTTTTTAAGTCTGAGTGTCATTCTTCTATGCCATTTAACTCTGTGTATCATTCTTTTGTGCCACTCTGTTCAATATTGGCCAAAGCGGGCAAATTGCTCTGAGTAGTATAATGCAGTTCTTTTGCTTGGTTTTTAGATTGATGTTTCCTCAAAAGTGATTTGCTAATCTCCATATTATAAACTCTTTGATAATGAAGTTTTCTTGTATTTTATTCTTCTTAATCAGTTGTAGTACTAGACTATCAAATTTTATATCAGAATTTTGTGTTCTTAGTGTATATAACTTAAATTCTATGTAAATTTATTTGTAATGGTCGCGGTAAACGTATTAGTAAAGAAGATATCATATGAGCCCTCAAAGTCTTGAAGAGAAAACTAGACAACAAATTATGCAGATGTTGCAAAGTCTAATACTCGGTTCCTCTTTGCTCCATTGGGAATAAATCCCGTAAAAATAATATTCACGGTATTAGTGATAAATGCGGACCACTAAGTTATGGTTAAATCAGCAAGAATAAAAATGGAGCAAAAATGACATCAAGATTTTATGTGGAAACCCTTCTGAATAAGGGAAAAAATCACGGCCAAGAAGAGCAACTAATATCACTATAGCGAGAAATTTTACACTGTGTAGTAACGAGTACAAATACTCCTAAGACCACTACACCCTCAAAAGAAAAAATACTCTTTTGCTTTTTCCACCTTACAACAATATCTCTCACACTCTATTTTTCTTCACAGACTATTTTCTTATAGTCTATGGAATATCTTGCTCTCTATCTTTCACTCAGATGTGTTGTCTGAGATTTTTTTTGGTGTGTAAGAAATGAGAGCCGAAGCTCTCCTTTTATAGGCAGAACCTCACTCCCTCACGCCTACTACATTTTACATTTTTCTCTCATGCAGATTTGATATGCCTACCAATCTTGACATTTTTTCTTCTACAACCTACCATATTTGATAGTGCAAAAGAAAAGATGGTGGCTGCCAATCAAAGGAAGAAAATTATCTTCCTTGATTTGTGGGATGGATCCCATAAATCTCCCCCTCCAGTCTCATTCACCTGAACGAGGTAACACCGGAGATTCTAGTTTGAGCGCATGCCGACAAGTTCTTTGCAAAGCTCGAACTTGTCTCTTGGTATTACCTTGGTCAACATATCTAGAGGATTTTCACTCATGTTAATTTTTTTGACTTGAAGTGATTCGTTCTCGACTTGCTCACGAATCCAATAATATCTTACGTCGATGTGTTTTGTTCTCGCATGGTACATGAAGTTTTTGCTCAGGTCTATTGCACTCTGATTGTCGCAATAGACAACATACTCCATCTGTCGCAATCCAAGTTCTTGAAGAAATCTCTTGAGCCATATCATCTCCTTGCCAGCTTTAGTAGCCGCAATATACTCCCCTTCAGTTGTAGATAGTGTGACACACTTCTGTAACTTCGACTGTCATGATATAGCTCCCCTTGAAAAAGTAAACAAATATCCAGTAGTGGATTTTCTGTTATCAAAGTCACCTGCCATATCAGAATCTATATAGCCCTTCAGAATTAGATTTGATCCTCCAAAACATAATTATTCATGTGAGCTTCCTCTTAGATACCTGAGTATCCACTTTATAGCTTCCCAATGCTCTTTTCCTGGATTTTCGAGAAATCTTCCAACAACATCGACTGCATGAGCAATATCTGATCGAGTACATACCATTGCATACATCAAACTTCCGACAACAGAGGAATAAGGAATCTTGGTCATTCTCTCTTTTCCTCCGTTGTTGTAGGACACATCTTCTTGCTCAACTTCAGATGACCAGGAAGGGGTGTGCGAACCAACTTAGAACTTTTCATATTGAAACGCTCCAGTACACGTTTTATGTACTTCTCATGTGACAAGTAAAGCTTTCTTTTGTTTCTCGAACGAGTAATTCTCATTCCCAAAATCTGCTTGGCATGACCCAAGTCTTTCATTGCAAAAGACTTATTCAACTGTTTTTTCAACTCGTCAATCTTGGAAGCATTCCTACCCACAATTAACATATCATCCATATATAGCAAGAGGATGATAAAGTCATCATCAGAAAATCTTTGTACAAACACACAATGATCTGAAAAAGTCTTCTTGTAGCCTTGCTCCCCCATAACAGACTCAAACTTCTTGTACCACTGTCTGGGAGCTTGCTTCAATCCATATAGACTCTTATTAAGTTTGCATACAAGATTTTCTTTACCTTTTGCCTTGAAGCCCTCAGGTTGTTCTATATAAATCTCTTCTTCTAAGTCACCGTGAAGAAAAGCACATCCATCTGCTCAATCTCCAAATCAAGACTGACAGTCAAACCAAGAACTGTCCGAATGGAGGACATTTTCACGACAGGAGAAAATATTTTGTTAAAGTCAATACCTTTCCTTTGACCAAATCCCTTGACAACCAATCTAGCTTTGTATCTGGGCTTCAAACTATGTTTTTCGGCTTTAACTTTGAACACCCACTTATTCTTCAAAGCTCCCATGCCCTTAGGCAATTTCACCAACTCATAAGTATGGTTCTCATGCAGAGATTGCATTTCATCTTGCATGGCTTCAATCCATTGATCCTTGTGCTCATCTTCTATGGCCTCCGCAAAATATTCAGGTTCTCTCCCATCAGTGAGTAATACATACTCATTTGGAGAATAATGGGAAGAAGGAGTACGAGGTCTAGAGGACCTCCTGAGTGGAATATCTAACTCGTCCACAACTTCGTGAGTATGAGCATTTACCTCATCAGCATTAGCATTGTTATCACCATCACCATCAATATGCTGATCTGGAATATGGTTCTGGGCATCACCATCATCATTGAGCCCACCAACGTCATCCGCATTTGTATGAGGAATTTGATCAAGATTAACTAAACCTTCTGAACTTGGTTTAGCTTCTACGCTTTATTAATATCTTCAATGGTTTGATCCTCCACGAAGATAACATCACAGCTTCTCACGACCTTCTTCTCAATTGGATCATATAGCCTGTAACCAAACTTATCAAGGCCATAACCAATGAAGATGCACTACCTTGTCTTGACAGTTAATTTTGACCTCTCATCTTTAGGTACATGTACAAACGTTTTGCAACCAAACACTTTCAAGTAGTCATAGGAAACATCCTTGCCATTACCAAACTTTGTTTGGAACATCACTTTACAAAGCAACCGCAGGGGATAGATTAATAATATGTGCGGCGGTCAACAAAGCCTCACCCCAAAAGGAATTCGGCAACTTTGCTTTAGAAAACAAATATATGACTCTTTCCATCAAGGTCATGTTCATCCTTTCTGC
The DNA here is from genome assembly GCF_000393655.2 of Nicotiana sylvestris. Taxonomy (NCBI): domain Eukaryota; kingdom Viridiplantae; phylum Streptophyta; class Magnoliopsida; order Solanales; family Solanaceae; genus Nicotiana; species Nicotiana sylvestris. The sequence continues at coordinate 71,642,010 of NC_091058.1, forward strand.
TAAACCATTAAGCTCAGAAGTCTTAAGAGGAGTCTTCTAGTGTCTGATACCCTATTACTTGCAGTATTCGTCAAACGGTCCACAATATTCACCATCGTTATCAGTGCGAATACACTTCAGCTTCTTTCTAGTTTCTTTTTCAACTGAAGCCTGAAACTACTTAAAGACACCCAACATTTGGTCTTTAGTCTTCAAGATGTAGACCCAAAGTTTCCTTGAGCAATCATTAATAAAGGTAGCAAAATAAAGTGCACCACTCAAAGTCCTTGTCTTCATTGGACCACATAAATCTGAATGCACCAACTCAAGTAACTCTGTCTTTCTTGAAGGAGGATGAGACTGGAACGAAATTCTTTTTTGTTTTTCAGCCAAGCAGTGCTCACATTTTTCTAATTTTGCACTTTCAAAATTTGACAACAATTTCTTCTTAGCCAGAACATTTAGTCCTTTCTCGCTAATGTGGCTAAGCCTCTTATGCCATAACGTTGAAGAGCTATTGCTCTTAATGGCATTCACCATATTAACACAGGTAGAGGCCGTAGTCCAGTATAGACCACGACGTTTGTCCCCACGAGCCACAATCATGGAACCCTTAGTGAGTTTCCACTTTCCAGCACCATTGGTACTAACATATCCCTCATCATCCAAAACACCAACAGAGATCAAGTGCAAACGAACATCAGGTGCAGGTTTTACATTGTTTAAAACTAGTTTAGTTCCAATACTAGTTTCCAAACAAATCGTTCCAACACCACTCACTCTAGATACAGTCTCATTACCCATACTCAAAGTTCCAAAGTCACCCTGAGTATAGGATGAGAAAAATTCCTTCCTTGATGTCACATGAGATGCGGCACCACTGTCCACAATCCAGCTTGACTCATCACAAACAATATTTATCAGATCCGCATCAAGGACAGTACCAAGATCTTCTGTAGTGACGGTGGCCACACAAGTGCCATCTTTTTTCTGTTCTTCTTTGTCTCTATTCTCCTTTTTCAAAATCTGGTAGAACTTCTTTGTGTGCCCTTTCTTCCCGCAATGATAGCACTCAATATCTTTAAGTCTGCTTCTGGATTTGCTTCTATTATGTTCTCTATTTTGAGAACCCCAATTCTTGTTTCTCCCCTTAGAGTCAGTCACCAAGACATCTGATGAGGAGGAACCCTGAGATTTTCTTCTCATCTCTTCATTTAAAAGGCTGTTCTTGGCAAGATCCATAGAGATCACACCATCCAGAGCTGAATTTGATAATGAAGTTCTAAGAACTTCCCAAAAATCTGGTAGGGAACCAAGTAGAAACAAGCCTTGAATTTCTTCATCAAATTTAATGCCCATAGTAGATAATTGGTTCATGATCCCCTGAAAATTATTCAGATGATCTGTCATCGCGGAACCATCATGGTATTTTAAATCCAACATTTGCTTTATTAGAAACATCTTGTTGTTTCCAGTTTTCCGAGCATACAAACTTTCAAGTTTCTCTCATAGGGTCCGAGCATGTGTCTCCCCAGAAATATGGTTCAAAACATTATCGTCAACCCACTGTCTAATAAAGCAGCAAACCTGCTTGTGTAACAAATTTCACTCTTCATCTGATTTATTCTCAGGCTTTATAGTGTCGAAGACATATTGATGAAAATTCTTGACATAGAGCAAATATTCCATTTTGCCCTTTCAAATGGCATAGTTGTGCCATTCAAAGTAACCATTCTACTAGTGTTGGCTTCCATCATTTATCACAAATACAAATACTATTTATTATGAGACCAAAGTAATTCTTTTCTGATGTGGAAGTTCAGACTGTGCTGCAACTACAGAGCATACTCAGACAGAACCTTGGCTCTGATACCACTTGTTGGGAATAAACCCCGTAAAAATAATATTCACGGTATTAGTGATAAATGTGGACCACTAAGTTATGGTTAGATCAGCAAGAATAAAAATGTAGCAAAAATGACACCAAGATTTTACGTGAAAACCCTTCTGAACAAGGGAAAAAACCACGGCCAAGAAGAGCAACTGATTTCACTATAGCGAGAAATTTTACACTGTGTAGTAACGAGTACAAATACTCCTAAGACCACTACACCCTCAAAAGAAAAAAATACTCTTTTGCTTTTTCCACCTCACTACAATATCTCTCATACTCTATTTTTCTTTACATGCTATTTTCTTATAGTCTATGAAATACCTTACTCTCTATCTTTCACTCAGATGTGTTGTCTGAGATTTTTTTTGGTGTGTAAGAAATGAGAGCCGAAGCTCTCCTTTTATAGGTAGAACCTCACTCCCTCACCCCTACTACATTTTACATTTTTCTCTCATGCAGATTTGCTATACCTACCAATCTTGACATTTTTTCTTCTACAGCCTACCATATTTGATAGTGCAAAAGAAAAGATGGTGACTGCCAATCAAAGGAAGAAATTATCTTCCTTGATTTATGGGATGGACTCCACATGCTCAAACTGACTCTGCTTTAACGAAGGACTTGATCTTGATTTTATCATTTTCCTAATTGTCGTTTTTCAATTATCAAAAATAAAAAGGTGCCCGTGATCTATGGCGTTTTTTGTCAAGTAGATAATTTATGGAAATCTATGTTGCTCGGATTCTCCGAAAATGTTGCCGGATCCTCCAAAAATAATGTATTTTTGGAGGATTCGATACGAATGCGGTATCACCTTGGAGAGTCCACGCAACATAGATGGAAATTGATGTAGTCGGTAGACAGATCCAAGAAATGAAAATACCCAAGCATTGGTTGTAAAATGCAAATTTATATCTATGATGTTGGTAATTTCAATTCAAAAATTTGGATATTTTATCATCTTGGATTTTAGCCTCAACGGGAACAATATTAGTCCCTTAAAAAGGTCTGAAATTATTTTTCTTGCGCTGAAGTTAAAACTAAAAAAAGAAGAAAAAGTAAGATACTGCTGAGGATAAACTAAATCTTAACCATATCAATCTAAACTAGTATAATAAACAACTCTTATTCTTTCTTCTTTATTTTATATTTTTAATATATTGAGTCACTATAGTGTATATAACTTAAATTTTTTCCCGATTCTGTATCACTGATACCAAGTGAATTAGGGAGGAGAGGATTAATGACAAGGGAAAAGAAAGAATTTGGTAAGAATAAACCAAACATCTATAGGATGTTAGGCATTAATTAATAGTAGTAATTATCATTTAATTCTCATTTTGCAAGAGAATTACTTCTGCCGGTACCACGTATACGATTAACCTCATTATATGCTTGATTTAGAAAAGAACGGAAGCTGGACAAGAAAGGAAAATAATTGGCACTTATCATTTCTTTTAGGGATACTCTTATTTAAAATGTTCAGTGTTTAAGAAAAAAAAAGGAAAATAATTGCACTACTTTATCTTGCTTTTGGATCCAACAGATAAATCTGATTTTCCTTTCCGTTTTTCTTTTAGCCAAAAAAGAGAGAGAGAGAGAGAGTTTTCAATTTCAACTATTTCTATCTCAAGCATATTCCAGCTTCTTATGTTTAATTGATTTTTAAAAATAAAAATAAAAATAAGCTCTGAATAACGTGCTCTTCGTCGGAAAAGTTTCTTCCACTCACGAAACATCACAAACCTTTAAAATAACTACAACTCGTCAGACACATTTTTTCTGTTCTACAAACTTTTCATCTCAAAATATTTTTTTTCGAGGAATTTTCATGAACACTACAGTTTAAAGCCTAATTAGTTATCATAATAACTACAGTTTGCCTAATTGTCATTTGTATTTGTTTAGGCAAAAACAATCAAGGCGAAGTGCAAAAAAATAAAATATTCTCATTAAGAGTTGAACTCAAGGACTTCACTTACTAAGCAAATGGTCTAATCAACTAAGCTACAAGAGCTTGTTGCTCTCATGTTTCAGTTCAAAACAATTAATTTCTTATTTCAGTACTATATATGTATTTGCTATAAAATTCAAATATAGCTATGAACGTAATTTTCTGAAAACAAACTACGAAAGGTAAATACAACGTATATTTTTGTTTTGTCATGTAATTTTTTCTTTTCTTTGAGGTCCACAAGTTGTCCAAAGAGTTGCATACTTGTATTTCGACATAAACTCCAATCGGAAAAATCAAGTTAAAGATTTGTTAGTAAAAGACCAGTATTTAACATGACTAGTTTTACAGTACGCGCGTTGCGCGTGTAACCTATCTAAATGAGTATAAAACTTTTTAAAATATATATAAATATTATTTTTGAATTAAAATAAATGTGTAAATTTATTTCGGCAAAGAATATTGATTCTATATAGCTAATTCAATAAGGAATATCAATTTATACCTTTCGCTCTCTATGTTTTCTTTTATCTCTTTTAACTACTATCTTAAATTACTTATGAATAAATGTATCTAATTTATTTCCATTAATTTCAATATATAAATTTGTCTTATCTATGTTTGAGTATTGTAATTGGATTTGTAATTTAATATGTGTATAAATTTACAATATGTATTCAACTTATTCGAATAATTAACTTAAAGTACATTATATTATTTATTACTTTAAATTAAAATACTACTATTATTTTCAAAATGTAAGCATATCGCATTAAACTCATTTATATATTTTTTCATACTCGGCCTAGTATGTTGCAAGTTTGGTTTATATATTGTTAGTAATCTTTAACTTTTGAAGAGTTAAATCATATCTAAAATTTTATTAGTAGATTTCTAAAACGTTTATATATATTTTGTCTAATACGCATAAGAAAAAGTCATAATTACTTTACACAATTTATTTAAGGAAAGGATATGTAAGTAAATTTTAATTTGGTTTTAAATTCCTAAAATTTTGGAGTTTCTATATATGTAGTTTGAATAGGGAAAATTTAATGACTAAAATTTAGTTGTTTTAAAGTCCTAAATATTAGTAGAATAATTAAATTACAATTACAACCAATATAAAATCTATTTTTAAAGGGTAAAAAAGGTGAACAACATTTCGCTAAGGGGCTTCATGCTAGGATACGCACGATCCGCGTGTACCTTCTATCAATGCATATAAAATTATAAAAAATATAATCCCTTAAAAATAAGATTTTTAAATATATAAGCTCTTGAATATGACAAATATTGAGCCTACTTAGTCAAAAAAGTTAGTGGATGGCCTATCTAAGCATGACAACCACCAAAATAATCTTGAAAGTTTAGTGTTATTATGTATTTTGTTCTTTTATATTAATTTCGTATCAAAATAGTTGTCTAGGTACCATGTATTCTAAGACAAGTTAACTACAAGAGAAGAAAAATTAGCGATAGATAAATTATATAGTTAAATAATAAAATTCATCGCTAATCCTACTTAGTGACATAATCAGCTATATATTATAAAAAATCTTATTAGCTACAAGTTGAATTTAGTAATTAATTCTTGTTTTGTAAAGTTAAGTTATGTCACAAATTTTCTTAGTAATAATATTAGTTTTTTTTACCAAAAAATAAAAGTCTTTTTCCATCTATTTATTTTAACATATGCATTGGGGTAATTTAGGTATCCTCTAAGTGATTGGCATTTTAAACAGGTTCAAAATTTTAAAAACTACAACACAACAAATTAATAGATGTTGAAATCCAAATAATATGAGGCTACTTGATCATGTGCAATCAGCTGCTATTAGATTTGTAGAAAATGCACATTTGTATTATATAAGTACAAATTATTAACTTATATCTATTAAAAATACAAAACAACTATAAGAATTCTGGTAAAAAAGACTATAAATTTCTTTAAAAGAGTAGATGAAAAATATCAAGCTCAAATGATAAATATATCTGACATAACCAATAAACATATCAAATTGGAAATAGAGAGATTATTGATTTTCCACATCTAGATATGCTTCTAACAACATTAGCCTTTGATTATGTTGGCTATTAGATGAATATAATGAGGGACATGTTAGAATATGTTTTGCAGATTAAGAATGTTACTTCTACTTTATTTTATGCCCGTTATGTGTTTTCTCAAAGAAATAATGTTAGAAAGTCTCAAATGGATTATGCAAATAATAAAGTTGGTCTAACATAGCAAAGCATGTCGACATCTCAAAAAATTACCCTGCATATGCATAAAAAAGATTCCTAATTTTCTAAAAATAAAAGTACCACGGGCAACAACATTTGAACTAAATTACAGACAAAAGAATTTTTACATGAGTTAACTTGAATACACTGATAATTTAAAGAAGGTTTTATACTATTAGGTCATCCAAAAAATATATATATGTAACACTCTATAAAAGTGAGATTTTGTAACCTAATAAAAGTGACCTAATTATATGAAAAAAATTTGAAATTTGATATAATACGCTGTATAAGTTAAAACGTTTTTAACATTTTGTTTAATGATCCTTCAAAAGGTTCGAACTTGTGAGGTTCTTTTTAATCTTGAAAATCTATGTACTTAGATAAATTTTTTGATGTGAGAAGAATTAAGGTTGATTGATCTTCAACTTCGCTTCTTTCCTAATGATTAAACAACCCATGAATGCCACATGCTAAAGTTACTATCGAACTAATATAATAGTACTAATTAAAGCAAGCATAATCGAATTATAATTCTGCATGAAGTGTTATTATAGAGTTGTATGACATACCTGAATAGACGAAGATACATTAATAAAAATTCTCAAGATCTAAGCAGAGCGATGCATTTTACTGCATTAAAGCAATACCAACTAAAGTTTATTCTTAATTAAAAGTACTAAATCATAACAATCCACGAGTAGGAAAAATAATTTTTCTTAACTCAACGTTTAATAATCATAAAATCTAAAATACAATCCCACATAGCTTCTATTTTGCTAAAAAAAATAGAGTTTGTGTGGTGAATACGTGTTCACCTTAAAAAAAATTTCTCTATATTGGCATTCCCAATTTTTTCAAGTTAATATTCCCTAACAATGAAATAGAAAACATAGATAAAGCACCATAAATTATCAGGAATTAGAAACACAACCTATGAATGTTGGCCACCGAAATCAAATATAGAAGGTATAGCCACATATAGCATAGAACTTAGGAAACCACATAAATTGCAGTAAAACCAAAGAATACATAATCAAATCTATAAAGTTACGGTATCTAATATCAAGGCGATAATCAAACCAACTTAAAGTTAGATAAAATAATGCAGTTGATACCTTGATAAGCAATAGAGTTGTGGGCATTGTGGATAAACTCAGTTTTACATTCATCGTTCTTTTATAGATGTGATTTTCTAACCTAAATAGAATTTTATTTAGATCTAATAGTAAAAAGTCAATTTCAAATAAGGAAAAGTATCTTGGAATGTGTTATGGAAGTTGCGTTAATTTCAAATAAGGAAAGGTAACTTGGAATGTATTATGGTAATTTTATAAAGTTTAAGTAAGAAAAGAATCTAGTTAAAAAATATTATTTGATTTGAAAGTTTTTATTATTAGGAAATTATGAAATGACTATTTAATTCAATATAAAATCTATTTTTAAAGGGTAAAAAATGCGAACGGCATTTCGCTATGGGCATTCGTGCTTTTAATATAATATAGATATATACCTTCAGACCAAAAATTCAATATTTCATTTAAAGTTCAAATAATCATGGTCAATCATATTTGAAAATAATGAAATTTAACATTTTGCAAATGCTGAAAGAATTTAGAAAGAATTACAACAGAATACGCTTGGCTTCTCACCATAACAAAAAATGGTCCATATTTTTAAGTTCTATCCGACATAGCCTATATTGTACATATTTTGAAAGCACTTGAAAATTCAAATTCTGTTTTCTTACAACCATTGCTTCTAAATGCTATGGAGTTAAATCTCTGTTCTCACAAACATTGCTTTCACTCCCTTTTCTTCTCACATCTTCTACATATGCTTCAAGGAGGTGTCCGCCATTATTGCTTCTCCCCTGTGTTACCTGGTTGCAATGTAAGAAAATTGAAGATTCAACATTCCACCATTGAAGGTCATTCAAAGCTTGGCTTTCAAAAATAAAAATTTGTGAGTTTGTTAGTTGTTTGGATTGGGTGTTGTTCCAATTGATTGAAAATATCAAAAATAGTTTAAAATTTAAATTTGAAGTGATTTGGAGTAGATTTGAGTTAAATTTCAGAAAAAACGGAATGAAGAAGACGAAGTCAATTTTTTGTATAATTATGTATAATCTTGTATAATAGTGTATATGAGTGTATAAACACATCTTACACACTATTATACACTTTTATACACTTTTATACAACCGTCTGTAGACGAACTTCTTCCACGATTTTCAGTTGCAATTCTTGTTCAAAATCAGTCCAAATCTCCATTAAATGACTTCAAATTTTATATACAACCTCCTTATACTGTTTCTAACAATTCTAGATAATACCCACTCCAAATTTCTCACAAAATCAAATTCGGAATCTAAACCCACATATTTAAGCTTGTTAAAAATCTAATTTTCACCATCCAAATAGATTTGGTTTGTTGAACTAATATTTGAATTACAGTTACTGATTCGAAAATTAACTTAAAAGCTTGAGCGATCGTTTTTAAAAATTAAATAGTAATTTTGAGAACCTATTGGAGTTGGATGTTGAATCTTAGCCTATTATTTTTGAGCTAATTGGTTGTAAATTGAAATATGGACTATAAAATGGAAAAGTAGGGATCTTAGTTGTTCTTATGTGAAATTTTCCTAAGAATTTATTCCCAATCAATAGTTCCCAAAGTTGCATAAATGAACGTCAAGACATACAAACAGTTAAATTAAAAGCTGACAAAATTAAATACTCCCTCCCATTTTAGGTGAACTTATTTCCTTTTTTGTCTGTTCCAAAACAAAATAACCTATTTCTAAATTTGGTAATAATTTAGCCTAAACTTATAATTCTACCCTTAATGATAAGCTTTTATAACCGCACAAATACTCTGAGCCTCTTTTTGACTTGTTTAGGATCACAAATTTCAAAAATCTTTATTTTTTCTTAAACATCGTGTCCAGTCAAACAGGTAACGGAGGGATTAATAATAATAGGACTAATAGGAATACAGTACATGAACAAATCTTACGATCTACAATCGCCATGTTATTAATAACGTAACAAAGCTATTGTGATTTAGTCAGAATTTGCATGCTCTTAAACATCTATATGTGCGCGCCCATTTTGGAGAATATACCCCTGATAATTAAACTCAGCTTGCTTTCTCATTTTCTCTTATCTTAATCATGAATCCTTTCTTCAATATTCCAAAAACAGTGGATGGTTCTATGCTCTAAACAGAGTTCGAGTTCACTCCATTTTGAGTCAGAGGCCTCGTTATCTGAGCCAAATTAGTGAGAATAATCTTGAAACTCACCCATGGCAATCCAAAGAGGGGTCAATGAGATGTTCTGCAAATCATTTTCCTTTGACGCCAATTAGTTTCTTGGACAGAGCAGCTAAGGTTTTTAGAGACAGAATTTCATTAGTGTATGGCTCTTCTGTTAAATACACCTGGGAGCAGACTCATAAAAGGTGTTTAAAGCTGGCTTCTGCTCTCTCCCATCTGGGGATTTCTCGTGGGGATATTGTAAGTAATTTCTTATTTCCAAATGTTTCTGCTCTAGGCTTCTCTTCCTCTTAAATTAGTTCATCGAGCCACTAATATTTCTCTAAACCAACTCATTAGCATGTTTAGCCTAATCTGTCTCCATCTACTATAGGATCACTCTTATTGAGCCCTCTCTTTATCTATTTCAATAAAGGCAAAAAAGAAAAAGTTAAAAAGAGAAATCAAGTGTAAACCCTATAATTGTGTTACACATGGGAAAGGGTGTAGGAAAATATTATACTTGTTTCTAATTTGTTTAATAAATATTGTTTAAAAAATATTTGTTACTACGAGGTACAAAAAGAACGTGTATATATATACACGCACACATCATCAACAACAACAAAAACTCCAGCAAAATCTTACAGGTGAGGTCTAGGGAGGTTGTGTACGCAAACCTTATTCTTACCTTATGATGGTAGATGGACTGTTTGCGAAAGACCCTCGGCTTAAGAATAGTAAAAACGAAGCAATAGAGAAACAATAACAACAACAAGGTAATAAAATAACGAAATAATACAATGAGTAATAACAGAGATGCAGTGATACGAAACTATAAGAATAGAGTTGATCATACTGATAATAATGACTATACCGTATAAAAACAAGGGACTAGGAATAGAAAAATACCCGACTAGCAGTACTGCCACGACCCGAGTTTGCCCTCCGTGAACTGTCGTGACGGCACCTAGTCTCTATGACTAGGTAAGCCTAACAAATTGCGGAAAAAGAAAACAACAGAAATAAACTAGGCAAAACTGTAGAAAAATATCAAAATAAAGCGTTTAAGATGTCGTTCGGCATATACAATACAACTCTCAAGCTGAAACTACATTTTCCAAAACCCAGAATCTCATGAAATCACAAGCTATTGAATATCTACAAGTGTCTAACTCCAGAATGTCTAAACAAAAGTAAATACAAAAGGGCTAATACTATGAGAAAGAATGGAAAGGGACTCCTCGGTCTGCGGACGTGGCAGATATACCTCGAAATCTCTGGAGAATCGCCTCGCCTAAATGGTAGTAGGGTTGAGTCGAAGTATCTGGATCTACACATGAAAAACATGCGCAGAAAGGGCATGAGTACAACACAACGTTACTCAGTAAGTGCCAAGCCTAACCTCGGTCCAGAAGTGACGAGGAATGTCAGGGCCCTATTGAGCTTAAATGATAAATAAGGTATAACAGTATAAAATAAGACATTATAATTAAGTGCAACAGTAAGAAGTAACATAGGATAGAAAGAACAACAACAACAACAACAACAGAGAAAAAATAATCACAGAAAGGAATACAGCTCAACACAGAGATAACAACCGAGGATCTCCCAGGATACCGTCCTGTAGTCCCAAATATAAATATCCAGCGGATCTCCCGGAATACCGATCCGTAGTTCCAAATATAAATACTCAGTACTAGGGAAATCTATCGGGTGCAGTCCCGTAGTTCCAATATAAAAGTACAGGGTGATCTCCCAGAATACCGATCCGTAGTCCCAAAGTAAACACACAACAACAACACGAAAAACACTCAATTCAATTCAATTTCATACCAAGGTAAAACAAGTATTTCTAACCTAACATGATGCACATAATCCAAATATGGCAGTTTGAGCAAGTAAAACAATTAAGTCAATTAGACATGCTTCCCTAAGCTAACAGTAGGCTTAAATTGCAAGTATTATAAATAGGAAAAGAAACACAATTATAGTTAATTAATGAAAATGGGACTTTCAACAATTAGCACAAGTACGTACTCGTCACCTCACGTACAAGGCATTTCAATTATCAACAATACCAAATCCTAAGGGGAGTTCCCCCACACAAAGTTAGACAAGCCACTTACCTCGAACCGGCTCAAAATCAACCCGAAACCACATTCTTGCCACGAGTACTCGACTCCAAATGGCTCAAATCTATTCAGTTCAATTGCATAATGTAAATATAACTTCAAGTAACTGATTCCACAAATAAATTCTAAGCTAATACGTTAGGTAAAATGACCAAAATGTCCCCGGGCCCACATCTCGGAATCGGGTAAAAGTTACGGATTATGAACCTCATTCACTCACAAGTCTAACCATACCAAAATTATCCAAACCCAATGTCAAATTCCCAATCAAAACTCGAAAATTAGGTCTAAGAACTTTTTCCAAATTTTCCCCAATTTCTCACCCCCAAATCCGAATTTAGATGATGAATTCATGTTTAAATTAATGGGTTATAAGCAAAAAGGAGTTAGGAATCATTACCCAATCGAAATCTCGGAAAATCCCTCAAAATCTTGCTCAAATCCGAGCTCCCAAGCTCTAGTTTTGATAAAAATGGCTAAACCCTCGACTTTGAAATTTTATATTCTGCCCAGATAAATCCTTCTTCGTGAACGCTGGAAGGACCCTCGTGTTCGCGAAGCACAACTTCACTTGGTCCAGTTTCCCTTCATCGCGAACGCGATGTCCCTGTCGTGAACACGTTGACCATCTTCCCCCTCCTACGCGAACGCATGACCATCTTCGCGAACGTGTAGGTATAAGACCTCACAGCTTCGCGAACGTGGGACTACCTTCGCGAACGCGAAGCGTTAAACTTCTACCAGTCCCAGCTCCTCTTCGCGAATGCGAGACCCTACTCGCGAACTCAAAGAAGGAAACCAGAACTGACAAATGACCCGTTGAGCATCCGAAACACACTCGAGGCCCTCGTGACCTCAACAGAACATGCCAACCAATCCTAAAACATCATTAAAACTTATTCCAACCTTCGGAATGCTCAAAACAACATCAATTTAACATCGAATTCAAGCCTAAGAACTCCAAAAACTCTCAAATTACGCTTTCGATCAAAAAGTCTATCAAACCTCGTCTGAATGACCTGAAATTTTGCAAGCACATCACATTCAACACTACAGAGCTACTCCAACTTCCGGAATCCCATTCCGACCCCGATATCAAAATCTCACTATCGAACCGGAAACTTCAAAAATTCAACTTTCGGCATTTCAAGCCTAAATAAGCTATGGACCTCCAAAACACAATCCGAACACGCCCCTAAGCCTGAAATCACCCAACGGAGCTAATGAAACTGACAGAATTCCATTTTGAGGTCGTCTTCACACTGCTCTAACTACGGTCCAAATTATAAAGCTTAAGTTCTCTTTTAGGGGCTAAGTGTCCCAAAACACTCCGAAACTCAAAACCAAACATCTCGGTGAATCAAAATAGCAAAAACAAACATGGGGAAAGCAGTTAATATGGGATCGGGGAATTAATTCTTAAAACGATCGGTCGGGTCGTTACATCCTCCTACACTTAACATTGGTTCGTCCTCGAACGAGCATAAAGACATACCTGAAGTAGTGAAAAGATGAGGGTAACGGCTGCTAATATCCTGCTCGATCTTCCAGGTTGCCTCCTCGACCGGCTAACCCCGCCACTAAACCTTCACTGATGCAATGTTCTTTGACCTTAGCTTTCGAACCTGCCTGTCCAATATTGCCACTGGCTCCTCAACATAAGATAGATCCTTGTCCAACTGGACTGAACTGAAATCCAACACGTGCGACGGATCACCGTGATACTTCCGGAGCATCGAAACATGAAATACCGGATGAACTCCTGCCAAGCTGGGAGGTAAGGCAAGCTCATAAGCAACCTCCCCAATACGTCGCAATATCTCAAAAGGACCAATAAACCTCGAACTCAACTTCCATTTCTTCCCAAATCTCATAACGCCCTTCATAGGCGAAACACGAAGTAGAACCCGCTCTCCAACCATATAGGAAACATCACGAACCTTCCGGTCTGCATAATTCTTCTGCCTGTACTGGGCTGTACGAAGTCTATCCTGAATCACCTTAACCTTCTCCAAAGCATCCTAAACCAAGTCTGTTCCCAATAATCTAGCCTCACCCGGATCAAACTAGCCCACCAAAGATCTACACCGCCTACCATATAAAGCCTCGTACGGTGCCATCTGAATGCTGGACTGATAGCTATTGTTGTAGGCAAACTCTGCCAATGGCAAGAACTGATCCCAAGACTCTCCAAACTCAATCACACACGCACGAAGCATATCTTTAAGAATCTAAATAATGCGCTCGGACTGTCCGTCCATCTGAGGGTGAAATGTTGTACTCAACTCCACCCGAGTACCCAACTCATGTTGTACGACCCTCTAGAACCGTAATGTGAAATGAGTACCTCTATCTAAAATGATAGAAACTGGAATACCATGCAGACGAACAATCTCCCAGATATAAATCTCCGCCAACCGCACCGAAGAATATGTAGTACACAGGAATAAAGTGCGCGAACTTGGTCAGCCGATCCACAATCACCCAAATGACATCGAACTTCCACAAAATCCGTGGGAGCCCAACTACAAAGTCCATGGTGATCTGCTCCCACTTCCACTCCGTAATCTCTATCTGCTGAAGCAACACACCCTGTCTCTGGTGCTCATACTTCACCTGCTGACAATTGAGACACCGAGCTACAAACCCAACTATATCTTTCTTCATCTGCCTCCACCAATAGTGTTGCCTCAAATCCTGGTACATCTTCGCGGCACCCGGATGAATGGAATACCGCAAACTATGGGCCTCCTCTAGAATTAACCCCCGAAGCCCATCAACATTGGGTACACAAATCCGACCCTGCATCCTCAATACCCCATCATCACCAATAGTCACATCTCTGGCATCGCCAAGCAGAACCTTGTCCTTGAGGACAAGCAAATGAGGGTCATCAAACTGACGCTCTCTAATACGATCAAATAAGGAAGACCGAGAAATCACGCAAGCTAGAACCCGAGTGGGCTCCGAAAGATCCAATCTCACAAACTGGCTGGCTAAGGCCTGAACATCCATCACCATGGGCCTCTCCGCTGCTGGTAAATAAGCCAAACTCCCCAAACTCTCTGCCCGACGACTCAAAGCATCGACCACTACATTGGCCTTGCCCGGGTGATACAAAATAGTGATATCATAGTCCTTTAGTAGCTCTAACCACTTCCTCTGACGCAAATTAAGATCCTTCTACTTAAAAAGATGCTGCAAACTCCGGTGATCAGTATAAATCTCACAAGGTATATCATACAAATAATGATGCCTAATCTTCAAGGCGTGAACGATAGCAACTAACTCGAGATCATGGACAGGATAATTCTTCTCATGTACCTTCAATTATCTGGACGTGTAGGCAATTACCCTACCGCCCTACATCAATACCGCTCCAAGGGCAATCCTCAAGGCATCACAATAGACAGTATAAGACCCCGAACTTGTAGGCAATATCAAAACTATGGCTGTAGTCAAAGCTGTCTTAAGCTTCTGAAAGATCGCCTCACATTCTTCCATCCACTAGAATAGAGCACCCTTTTGGGCCAGCCTAGTCATAGGGGATGCAATGGATGAAAACCCCTCAACTAATCGACGGTAATAACCTGCCAAGCCAAGAAAATTGCGGATCTCTGTAGCTGAGGATGGTTGGGCCCAACTCTGCACTGCCTCCACTTTCTTCGGATCCACCTGAATACCCTCACTCAATACCACGTGGCCTAAGAATGTCACGGAATCCAACCAAAACTCATATTTCGAGAACTTTGCATATAACTTCTTTTCTCTCAAAGTCTGAAGCACTATCCTTAGGGGCTGCTCATGATCCTCCCGACTCCGGGAATACACTAGAATATCATCAATAAAGACAATGACGAACGAGTCAAGATACGGCCAGAACACACTGTGCATCAAATGCATAAAGGCTATTGGGACATTGTCAGCCCAAATGACATAACAAGAAACTCGTAATGACCATACCGAGTCCTGAAAGCAATCTTCGGGATATATGGCTCCCGAATCTTCAACTGATGGTAACTAAACGCAAGTCAATCTTAGAAAACACTCGTGCACCATGTAACTGGTCAAACAAATCATCAATACGAGGCAAAAGATACCGGTTCTTCACTGTAACTTTGTTCAACGGGCGATAATCAATGCATATACGCATAGAACCATCTTTTTCCTTACAAACAAGACAGGAACACCCCAAGGTGATACACTGGGCCGAATGAAACCCTTACCAAGCAATTCCTGTAACTGATCCTTCAACTCCTTCAACTCAGGAGGGTCCATACGATATGGAGGAATAGAAATGAGCTGAGTGCCCAGCAACAGATCAATGCCAAAATTAATATCTCTATAGGGCGGCATGCCCGGAAGGTCAGTTGGAAACACATCAGAAAAATTCCATACTATTAGGACTGAATCAACTGTAGGGGTATCAATACTGACATCTCTCACATAAGCTAGATACGCGTCACACCCCTTCTCAACCATACGCTGAGCCTTAAGGAATGAAATAACTCTACTGGAAGCATGATCTAAGGTACCCCTCCACTCTACTCGCGGTACACCTAGCATAGCTAGTGTCACAGTTTTGGCGTGACAATCAAGATAGCATAATGGGGCGACAACTAGTCCATGCCAAAAATAACATCAAATTTACCATGCTAAGCAATAATAAATCGACTCTGGTCTCAAAAGTACTAAGAGCAACCATAAACAACCGATAAATGCGGTCCACAACAAGAGAATCTCCTACAGGAGTAGAAACATAAACATGGGGATTCACAGAATCCCGAGATACGCTCAAATGCGGGGCAAAATAAGAAGACACATAAGAATAAGTGGAGCCTGGATTGAATAAAACTGATGCATCTCTATGACAAACCAGGCAATACCTGTGATGACAGAATCAGAGGAGACGACCACGGTACAAGCAGGAAGGGCATAATATCTGGTCTGGCATTCCCCTCTAGGGCGACCTCTACCTCCCCGATTTCCACCTCTAGCTGGCTGAGTAGGTGGGGTAGCAACTGGAGCTGTAACCATAGCCTGAGAACTATGTGGGGCACGTTGTGGCTGAGAAGTCGGTGGAGGTGCACCCCTCATAAGTCTGAGGCAATCCCTCACTATATGGCGTGTATCACCACACTCAAAACAAGCTCTGGAAGGACGTAGCAGTTGTGACTGGCTCAGGCCAGGTCTGCTGGACTGACCACTGAAAGCATCCCGTGTAGGAGGCACAATAGATACTAGAGGTGCATAATAAGGCTCCTGAGGCCAAGGAGGAGCTGGAATAACATTGGCTGCTAGAAGAGCTGAATGAACGGGGCGACTCATATAACCCCTATCATGACGAACTGCAGCTGGAGCACGGGCACTAGAATAATGGCCTGACTCTCGTGACCTCTTGGCCTCCCTCTCCTCTATGTCCCTAGCATGCATACCCCCTATCCTCCTAGCAATGCTCACCACCTGCTGATAAGAAATGTCCATCTCCAACTCACGAGCCATGCTAGAACTGATGCTGGGAATAAGCCCCTCAATAAACCGGTGAACCCTCTCGCGAACAGTAGAAATCAAGGTTGGGGCATGCCTAGCCAAGCTAGTGTAACGGACAACATCCTCCGAGACAGTCATAGCACCCTGGCGCAAATGCTCAAACTCTGCGCGCCATGAGTCCCTGAGGCTCTGAGGAGCATACTCTCTCAGGAACATATCTAAAAACTGAGTCCAAGTCAGGGAAGCTGCCTCATCCGGGCTGTCAAGCTCATAAATACGCCACCACTCATAGGCGGCTCCTCGAAGCTGGAAGGTAGTGAAGGAAATCCCGCTCGATCCTGATATACCCATGGTACGGAGAATACGATGACACTTATCTAGAAATCCAGAGCATCATTTATTGCTACACCACTGAATATATGAGGCTTGTACTTCTTAAAACCTCTCAAGCCTCAGCTGCTCATCTTCGGAAGCCGCTGCTGTCACACCTCCTTTTTCCGTCCCCGCAAGGGGTGAATGAGTTTTTTCCAATTAAAAGACAGTCGAAACAGGATTTGTTTGTTTATTTCAGAGTTGCCACTTGGGAGATTTAGGGTGTCCCAAGTCACCAATTTAATTCTGAATCAAGGAAAAGAATAACTCCATATTACAGTCCGCGAACCAGAAATCCGGATAGGGAATTCTGTTAACCCGGGAGAAGGTGTTAGGAATTCCCGAGTTCCGTGATTCTAGCACGGTCACTCAACTGTCATATTAGGCTTGTTTATCTGATTTTATATAGTTATGAGCTCATGTGCAAATTTTAACTCTTTACCGCTTTTATTATATTTTTAAAGGAATGTGAACATCATTTAAAAAAACATGTCTTTGGATTGCGTCACATGAAATGCACCCGCAATCCGGAACATATTTTATTCAATGTTTTGGGATTTGGATTTGGGTCGCATGAAATGCACACCCGAGTTTAAGAAGGTAAGATTATTAAAATGTGCCTAAAGAGTCTAACACGTTATTATCTTTGGGGAAGGCAGTGAAATTCACTAAACAGTCCATCCCGAATTCTAAATATTCAATTAAACATTTATTGAGGGCCCCGCAATTGGTGCATTTTATTGGACGAGGCTCATCTCATTTATTTTTAAAGGACAATCCTAAAATGCCTACATTTTTCTCTATTAAATTTGTCTCTACAAAATGAAAGAGAAAATGCCTTAATTTATTTACATGCTTGAGTTATTATAGTTGGGTTTCGAATATGATTCATAAAATCTGAAAATGATGCAAACAGGATAGTCCGTTGCCAATGCGGGCCCAGACCCAATGTGTATGGCATAAAACTAGACTTGGGCCATCTTATTCACATATTACTACCTAGTTACATTATACTAGGCATGTTTACAGTTTATCAAATTAAAAAAAAAACTTAGCAATCTAATTTTAATTCTAGACCATTTACATACTGAAATTAACCAATAGTATTTAACTAAACAATATTCCTATAAGTTCAGGAATGATTTATTGAACTAACGTGCTTTTTAAAACATGGTAATCATCCAACAATAACAAATTAACTAGACGAAGTTACTACACCATTTATTTATTTTTTAGTCAATATATAGATAGTTCGTCCGTTAAGCTATCGTCAGATGTTCCACTATATATATTAAACAACTACATGATTCTGATTAGAGTAAGCTAAATAATTCATATTTACAAATAAAATTCAGAATATAATTAAAATAAATTTAGAACTTCAACTCTGCATTTTTGTATTCATGCTTCATGTTTCAGTTTACAGTAACCAGCGTGTCAGTTGTGTACCTGATATTGGAAGCAAAAGAAAAAGGGAGATCAGCAGAAATTCAGTAGCATACAACAACAGCAACACCCAACAACCAGTAACAACCAGCAACGAGAAACCAGTGACGGATTTTAAAATCAAAACAAAAATTCAGCAACATCAACAACAATCAACGGACAGAAGCCAAGGGAATCTTTTCAGATTTGAAAGACTAATTAATGGTCTAACCCTTAATTTCTGAATCCGTATATCAGAATACTTAAATTGTATATCAGGTGTATACTACTCACTCTTTTAATTTCCAGAAGGTTATTATTTGTATTTTTGGAAGTCTTAATATTTTCGGAATTTTTCTCTCTCTTCAATGTTAAGCTCTCTCTTTCTTCTTTCTGTATCTTTTCTATCCTCTTTTTTTCTCTTGTCCTCCTTCTTCTTAAAAATCTGATCAAGTCTCTTATTTATTTCTCATCCCAAACCCTTTAATCAATTAATAAAACAACCATTTTCTCCTACCAAACCCACTACTAGTTAAAAAATATAATTATTATTTATTTAAATAACTTTTCTTGAGCCCCGCAATCCCACTATGTCTTGTTCCCCATGCTTACATTAAACAAATACATTATTCCCCACCATTATATCTCGTCCCCCCATTATTGATTATTTTAATATTATTTTAATCCTAATTGACAGATCACTCAAAATAAATAATTGTTCAGAATTTTAATTCCAAAAATACCCCTCTAACCTTACTGAAATTACCATTTTACCCCTGAGCGTACTGCAAATTACCAAACTACCCCCATCAGCTATAACCAATTCACCTAATTAATTTCAACCAAAATACAGCAAATATGACCAATTTCTAAACAATTTTCAACAACCTCAAACTATATGATGAACAACAAAGAAACAACATGAATTATTTTGACTGAACAATGTTTTTGCACAACAAACCTATTTTCAGATTCACCAACAATATCAAACAAATATATTCAAAGCATGAGCTCAAATTCAAATTAAACTTTAAACAAAATAAATAAACAGATTTAAATCACTAAACTCAAATAATCAATTGATCTTTAAATTAAATCCAACAAAATTATAACAAAGATACATGATTCAAACTAAAAAAATTAAAAACTTAAAACATAAACTCACATTAAATCACTGAATTAACATGAACTTCAAACAAAAAATGAACATGAATTATATCCAAATTAAATAACAAAGAACGGATTCAAGCGATTTAAACTAACACTCTTCTATATTAAAATTAAATCCTTTTAAACAAACTGAAAAATAATTAATTGAATCTTCAACTTAAATCTAACAACATTATAATTAAACTAACAATTTCTATCTAAAAACAAATAAGAAAAAAAAATGAAACAAACTGAAAGATAAAAAAAATGATGAACATGAAATTAATATCAAACATATCTAATTTTAGATCCGAAAATATCAAACAAATTACGGACAAATATGAAACTCGAACCCACTAACCGGATCGAAACGACGAAGAACTTGGATGAAAACAAATCTGTCCGGAAACGATTATCGCACCAAAATAACTCGACGCCGAAGACGACCACGAACGGACCATCGAAGAAGATGGTCGTTTGGTATCCGTCGAAGCTGGACGTGTAAGCACGTAATTTTTGCTTCACAGACAACCACTCCAAAAGAAAACAAAAATAGTGACCAGTGACTTCGCTGTACAAATTTTTTAATTTTTCATGACATGTGCTGTTAGTCATTTGTGTTTCGGCCCAAGTTGCATTTGATCTTATCAATCAAAATACAAAGTGTGTCTGTCATGATAATCAAACCGTAATTCGGTCGTTGAAAGAAAATTCAAAAAATATATATGCATCGTTCGTTCTAGGTTGTGATTTAACTTACTTAAACATTTTAATTTGGTGTGATAATTGTGTTGAAGTGTTACATTGTTGTTTGTTTTAATTTCATTTGTTTTATTATTTATTTTGTTATTTTATTTTTGTTTTAAAATAAGAGAACAAAGAAAAGAGTGATTTGGGCCCAAGAAATGAAACAAAAATAGGCCCAAAACCGGCACAAGGACCCAGTCCAAGTCAGGCCTGCCCAAACACTGATTCAAACGACGTCGTATCGGCGTCCTTATCAGAACCGTTGATCTGACTTAAATAAATGGTCTTGATCAGGTTGATCACTTCATTTCAACGACGTCGTTTCAGGCAGATTAATCTAAGCCGTCCAACCCCTTGATCCAACGGACCCAGGCCATTCCCCCTAAACCCGTCAAACTTTGCCCCGATCCAGCCTTACCCGGTCTCACCCACTATCAAACCCAAAATGACACCGTCTTCCCTAAGTGAATAGATCCTGACCATAGATCTCATTTGATCCAACGGCAAGGATCCAATCCTCTACTCCGTATATAAGCTTTCTATCGTACCCCACGCCCCCTATCCGAACCCCCCCTTCACTCATCGTCTTCACCAAACACTGAAACCCCCAAACCCTAGCAGCCGCCCTAGTTTCCCTTTCACCAGAACCCGGCGGCATGAACGCCGGTGACCACCTCCTGAACACCCTAGGACCACCTCACTATCCTGAACATGGATCTGCTATCCATTTGCCTCGAATCACCTTCCTTCATCTCAAATCTTCATTTGAAGATTCGAGTCGAACTCTGACCTACACCAAACCTCACCATCTTCACCCTAGACAATCCCCGAACCTCCTCGTGACCAAACCAAGCTTGGTTTGGTCCGAATCTGACCACGGAAACACGAATCCCAGATCTGCTGTTTCGAACCCTAGGGTTTTTAGTACCTGTTCCGTGCCTGTTTAAACCAAGGGTTTATGGTCTAATGGACCTTAATCGAAGTGTTTCTCAAAACACTTCGATTAAGGGTTCCTCGTGCCTGTTCTGTGCCTGTTCCGTGCCTGTTTAAACCAAGAGTTTATGGTCTAATGGACCTTAATCGAAGGGTTTATCATTTGAGAAACACTTCGATTAAAGTTCGTTAAACTTTAAGAAGGGTCTGTTCAAACACAAGTTGATTTCTCTGATCTTTCCTTTCAAATATTTTAAGGTAAGTTTGTCTTCTCTTCTTCATTCCAGTTCGTGTGTGTGTTAAAGGTCTATTCGTATGGCCAAAACATCTTGTGCAACTTGTGTTTTGGATTTTACCAACTATTTTCTCACACCTTGCCTGGACCTCTGTTATTTGATCAAATGTTTCCTCATTCACTGATAATGCGTGTGTATGTGAACTGCATAACTTACTGAATTGAAACTGTTTGAGTAATCAATCCCCAAGTTAACCTCTGTATTGACATGTGCAATCTGACCCCTCG
Organism: Nicotiana sylvestris; assembly: GCF_000393655.2. Classification (NCBI taxonomy): domain Eukaryota; kingdom Viridiplantae; phylum Streptophyta; class Magnoliopsida; order Solanales; family Solanaceae; genus Nicotiana; species Nicotiana sylvestris. The sequence goes on from NC_091058.1 coordinate 71,664,116, forward strand.
CTAATATTGTTTGATTCTAATCCTTGGCTTTGATTGTGTATGTTGTAATTAGTATAGTCGATTCGATACATGTCGTTAAATAGTTTTAGCTGTTTGAATGGTAACAGCTTGATTTGTCTCATTGAACATTGCTTGAATCAAAATTGAAGATCGACTATAGCTATTTACAATTGATGTATTTGAATCAGAAATATAAAGGGATTGATTTTTTTTAGTTGCAGTTAGAATGGGAGGGCATGTGCACTTGTGCACAACATGTGCATAAAGCCCTTTTGGATTAAAATAGTCTGACAACACATGTTGTCAGATTATATTCTTGCTGCCCATGGCCTGTTTTAGTTTAAAAAATATTAAAAGGGGGATGTCAGGGATCTCATGGGATTTTGGTTATTTAAAATAACTGAGTGGAAAAACAACAGGGAGGGGGAATTTTGAGTTGTCACACAGCCTGTAAAGTGCTGAATTCAGGCTATAAAAGAGGCAGACCTTCCATTTAGAAAGGGGGATTCTTTTTGGAGCCTAAAAGAGAAGGTTTTCTTAAAAAGAAACTGAAAGAAAGAAACATAAATTCTGAGAATATTGTAACCAAACGCTGTCTGAAAACTACAGAAGAATTCACATTGGTCAAGTTGTCTTGGCCAAGTTCTGTTGTTTGCCCTGATTGAGTTGCTTGTGATTGTTGAATTGCTGGTGTTGCTGCATTGAATACTCTGTTATTTCTGTTGGTTCATTACTCTGGTTCTGGGATTGTTTGTTTGTTGCTCGACTGCTCATGAGCTTCATCATTGTTGGCTGGTTGTTGTTGCTGTGTATCTGCTGTTGCTGTGTTTGTTGCATACCACTCAACTGATCATTCCTTTCTTCTTTTGCTTTCCTTACCAGGTACACAATTACACTACCAATGTAACTCGAAAGTTTGAGCAATGAGTGTAAAAGAGAAGATCTGCAGATGTTTTTATATACATGGACTGTTGTGTTAAATGTCATGTAGTGTCTAATAGCTCACATTTTTGTTTGGGATACTGAAGGTAGCTTACAAGCCTAGCTGATGTCAATATAGGGGATTGAATGATAGTTGTATATGTATGCTATTAGATAAAGGTATTCCCAATGCAGTAGGTTGTATCTTGGATTTAGTTTAATTGTGTCGTATAATTCTTTAATGTATGCCAAGCATGAAAACTGTACACTACTAGTTAAGTTCTTTCTCTTCCGATAAATTGCCTCATCTAACTGGTAAACTATGCTTTAGAACAAAGAACACAAAGCTTGCAATCTCAACCTCATGAAGGTCGAGCCCAGGTCAAAACAGACCAAGGAGGCCCGCATCGAACAAACAGTGGCCCAGGTCTGGCCCATCCCGCATGAGTTGGATTTGGGCCGTAACGTTCAATCGGCTGTCCGTATGCGTAATCACGTTTATTTATTCTGTAAAGGCATTTTGAATCCTGCTATAAATAAGCCTACAAGCATGTAATCAACTAGGACTATCTTCGTTTTCAATTAGTAGAGACAAACGCGACAAGAAACGTAGTTGCTATAGGAAATCCTTTTAAAATAAGGACGAGATGAGCCTCGACAAATAAAAACGCACAAGCTGCGGGGCCCTCGTCAAATGTATATATTGAAGCATTCAGTCCCCAAGGTGGGTCGTTTAGCAAATCTCACGACCCTCCCGGAATAATAACGCGATAGCCTCTTTAAGCGCGTATTTAGTAATTTTACCTTCTTAAATTCGGGTGCACATTTATGTGACCCAAATCCAAATCTTGACGGATTCGAGATGTGTTTCTAATCACGGGTACATCGATTGTGACGTGGTTCGAGATGCATGTCCATGACGTCGCAAATTCCTTTTTAAAAGTAAGAATGAGACGAGCCTCGACAAACAAAAAATGTACAAAGCTGTGGGGCCCTCTAAATGTATGTATATATTAAAGTGTTTAGAATTCAGGATGTGCCGTTTAACGGATCTTTACGACCTTCCCCAAAATAACAAGACGCTAGTTGCTTTAGGCGCGCCTTTAACAATTTATTTTCCTTAATTTGGGTGCACATTTATGTGACCCAAATCCAAATCTCAACCGAGTCGAGATATATCGATAACTACGGGTGCACTGATGTAACGTGGTTCGAGATATGTTTTCATGACGTTGCAATTCTCGTAAAATAATAATAATGACAAAAGCTGTTAAAAATTAAATTTTGCACATAGGTTCAACATGTATTAAATCAGATAATCAAGCCGAATATAACAGTTGAGCGACCGTGCTAGAACCACGGAACTCGGGAATGCCTAACACCTTCTCCCGGGTTAACAAAATTCCTTATCCGGATTTCTGGTACGCAGACTGTAATATAGAGCCATTCTTTTCCTCGATTCGGGATTAAATTGGTGACTTGGGACACCCTAAATCTCCCAAGTGGCGACTCTGAAATAAATAAACTCATCCCGTTTCGATTGTCCTTTAATTGGAAAAACTCTCTTGCGCCCTCGCGGGTATGAAAAAGGTGGTGTGACAGCTCTAGCGACTCTGCTGGGGATTCCTGCCCAGAACCACTGGTTCAGGGTTAAGAATTTGAGCTTGAAATAATTGTTATTATTTGGATTTATTTATTATCTGATTTTTACGTGTTTGAGCCTAATGTGCTAAATGCTGCTTTTACTGCTTTGATATTATTTGAACTGTACATATAAACTGTGCCGAAACCCCTCTCTTCTCTCTCTTGAGGAGTGCACGCTGGTCGTGGCTTCTTTCTGTTAGTGTCATATACCAAAATAGAACGAGGATTCAGAGGAGTTGCAAAATCGGATGGACTTTTGGTTACCGGTACACAGCTCCCATCCTCGGCTCGAGTTGTCCGCTCGGGTAAGCCAGGTCTAGAACAAACACCTAAGGTTTTACAGCTTAGTATAACATGACTTCATGCCAGATCCCTAGTAGGAACGCTTATTTGCATCATGTGCATTTGACTTAGGCGACTCAACACAGGGGTTGGGTCCGTCTAGGACAAGCAACCTGAGAATAAAGACCATCCTGCTACATCTTGTTTGCTTTATGCATTTACTTGTTTCAAAGCTTGCATGCTGACCGGCTTCTGAATATTGGGAATGTTGTGAAAAAAAAGAATAACGGTTAGGGAGTTAATTATTCATTTTTGAAAAAAACCAATACCCAGAAAACAGTTAAAACTCTGCCAGAATTTTGGAAAGAAAAAAAAAATAGAAAAAGAGAAAATGTGTGTCTTGTTAATCTGTTTTAGAAAGTAAGAGAAAAATAAGAGTCTTTGTTTTATTTTCAAATAGAAGAGGAAAAATAGTGTGTCTCCAAAATTCAGATTATGCCCGAACTACGTCAGTTTGATTCTCGCGGGGTGCGAGATACGTAGGCAACCCCCATCGGGCTCAACTTACTTATCAAAATATAGGTACAACCCAAAGGAACAAAAGTTTTAAATAGTCAAGGTGACATCACGCTTTTCAAAAATAACCAAATTTCATTTTTTTAGGAAGAAGGGTGTGTCAATTTGGTATTTGAGTCCCATGAGTCTGGATCTTTGTTTAATCACCCCAATAAACATGCAGAATGTGCATAAGTCCAAGTTTGCCAGTAACGGTTAGGAGCAAGATCCCTCTGGAGGTGCGATTATGGTGGGAGGATCTGGAAAAGTCAGAGCAAGACAAGATCAAACTGCACCTGGGAGGTCTAGTTAATTTGTTGAATGTCCGGCCCCGATGCGACATCATAAAGGCTTTGGTTACATTTTGGGACCCGACCCACAACGTATTCTGTTTCTCGGATTTTGAACTCACCCCAACCTTAGAAGAAATGGTAGGTTACATGGACATCACTGAAGGTTTAAGACACAAGTACCTGATCGCTCCAAGAGCTGTGAATTCACACAAATTCATGGATCTGTTGAAGATAAGCAAAGGAGTCCCATACGCTGAACTGGATAGATGTTTTTCTACCCTACAATTCATATACCAGAGGTATGGGAACATAGGAGGATTCAATGATCCAGAAAGTGGTGTTTGCAGTAGGGGAAATCTGGTAAAGTGGAATGAGCATAGGCGGTTCGCTTTTATGGTGGCATTTTTGGGCCTTGTGGTGTTTCCCCGAAAAGATAGAAATATCGATCTGAAGGTGGCTGGAATCGTTAAGGTCCTGATTACCAATGATAAAAGCATCCTTGCTCCTATGGTAGTGTCAGAAATATACCGAGCCCTCACGGCTTGTAAGGCGGGGACAGACTTCTTCGAGGGGTGCAACTTGTTATTACAGATGTGGATGATCGAACACCTGTGTCACCATCCTCAGTATATGCGCTACATGTCTACAAATGGGGGCTGCATCGAGGGTTATAACCTGAGGGTCTCAGGTTTCCGATCACCAGGAGGGTTTGAAGAATGGATATCCTATCTCCGGGCCATAACTGCAGATCAAATAAACTGGACTTTAGGTTGGCTTTCTGTGGAAGAAATCGTATACATGCCCGCCACTGGTCCTCACTTCCTCTTGATGGGACTCAGAGGTATTCAACCTTATGCCCCTTACAGGGTGATGAGGCAGTTAGGAAGGTGTCAAGTAGTACACCCGGACGAAGATCTCAGCATTTATGCAGTCGAGATCAGCAGTGATGGCCAATTTCCTGAAAAGACAGTTCGTTGCATATGGGGAGAATGCCAGTACCTGACGGTAAATACTCGGGTAGGTGATGTATCCAGAGGTAAAGTCTCACCAGCTTATCTTGCTTGGCATAAGAAGAAGAACATTGCGGAGCGGCCCACCAAACGGCCTCACCTCCAAGATTTTGTTGAGTCATCACAAGAACAATGGGGCTGGCTCGCAAAAGAGGAAGGTTACCGAGCTGAAATCGGGAAGCTAAAGCGTCAAGTTGAAAGACTTGTATTTGAAAATAATGTGCAAGTCGCCTCAGAACAGGCGGAAACAAACAAACTAGCCCAGGAGAACCAGACCTTGAAGGCCCGCCTTCGCCAAGCCAGTAAGAATAACATTGACCGACAGAGGCGTCGCTCCGACGAAAGATTGTTAGCAAGTTTGAGAAATCAGGTCATCCAGAGCCAAGAAAAATTAGAACAATCGAAAACTTGCATCGCAAGGATGAGGGTCAAATGGGCAGAAGGTACAATAGCCCGAAGGCAGCGTCTGCAACAGGTCATAAGGGATTATGAAATGAGCATCGGGATATTAAGAGAAACGAACTCCACTCTGCATGAACGGATCATCAAACAAGCACGAGATGCCCAGGCCGACAGAAGACAGTGTTACGATGCGATGGCCTGCATGGAAAGACAAATGGAGTTGTTCCAGAATCGACTTGCCGACAATGCTCAGGCACTGGGATTGAAGAACCGACAAATCAGGCAGTTGTTCATTGAAAGGGATAGCATTCGAGCGAGGATTGACGAAATCGGGCATTACATCTACATGAAATGCCTGGCATGTGAACAAACACCTCGGAAGACCCTCCTTGTTTCCATCATGGGCTGCGTCCACCGGATTATGAACGAGTTGAAGAGCTTGCAAAGAGACCTTACACCTAGGGTCGCGAAAGGGCCGAAAGATGCCTCGTGGGCCCCTAAGTTGAAAAATTAGTCTTTGATCGAGTCCGGTTTATTTGGCGTTGTTGCTTCCCATATGTTGTTTTCTTTTCGATTGGTCAAACCAAGTTAAAAATTGTGGAGTCTGTACTGTTGCTATTATTGTTTGAAGTAATGTGTAATAGCAAATTTTGATAATGAAACTAAGTGACTCCAAAAGAATTTCTATGTGTCTTACTTTATGGCAGAACTACGCCTGGTCTGATTCGCGCGGGGACATGATACGTAGGCAATCCCCATAAGATTCGACCGCTTTTAATAAAGAAATAAAATAAAACACAGGGTTTCCCAATGTACTTTAAAAAGGGGAACGAATAAGCAAGCCGGGATGACGCATGTTGTTTGAAGCAAAGCATGTAGAAACGATTAACTGCCTAGGAACATGGCATCCTCTATGTGTTATGATCAAATCTGTTAAGCTCTAACGCTAACAAAGTTTGTTGTTGTCTGAATCAGACAAGTTAGTTGTTAAAGAATTCTGGCAACACACTCCTATCAAACCAGATCCAAAGGACCGATAGCAACAAGCATGACTACTTCAGAGAATAGTAATGAGGAAGAGAGGCCGATGAGCCAGTTGTTAAAAGAAGCGATGGAAAAGATTGAAAGGATGGGACTAGAGATGAATGCAATGCAGCTAGCCATAGCCAAAACACAAAAGAGCCCTGAAACACTGGGACACATGCCAGAATACCCTCACTCCGGCCCTTCCACAAGCCGCCCAAATCCCCTTTATCATCAAGAAAGAAGCCCTCATGATTCCCAAGCTCCACCACCCCATCAACCTCTCCCAACACCCAATATTCCCATTTTTGTGGGACCAACATCAGCCCCTTTGCAAAGAACGACCAGTGAGCCATTGTTTCAGGCTCACGATACACAATACTATCCCCCTGAGCCTACGTTTCATGCCCCCGAATCACAGGCTTACAATCCACACTTGGAAGTGCCGGCAGAGATTGAAAAGCCGGTTAAAGCCCCTGAACAGGATGAGGTATTGAGAAAGTTCAAAAGCCTGGAGCAGTCCTTCAGGAACTTGCACGGACTGGGCAACCAAGTCAGCGTAGCATACAAAGATCTATGCCCTTTCCCAGACGTCCAACTCCCGGCTGGATTCAAGATGCCTAAGTTTGATTTATATGAAGGGCACGGTGATCCCATGGCACATTTGCGGGGATTCTGTAGCAAAATGAGGGGGGCAGGCGGCAAGGATGAGCTGCTGATAGCTTATTTCGGCCAAAGTCTGAGCGGATCTGCACTAGAATGGTATACCAGGCAGGATTCCAGTAGGTGGTATACTTGGGATGATCTGGCGCAGGCTTTTGCAGGTCATTTCTAGTACAATCTCGAGATAGTCCCTGACCGTCTCACATTATTAAGAACTGGGAAGAAACCCAGGGAAAGTTTTCGCGAGTTCGGGTTCCGCTGGAGAGAACAAGCAGCTAGAGTCGATCCTCCCATGAGAGAGGGAGAGATGGTGGACTATTTCTTGCAAACATTGGATCCAACCTACTTTGGTCACTTGGTGACAACAGTTGGAAAATCTTTCAACGAGGTGGTCAAGATAGGGGTCATGATAGAAGAGGGTCTGAGGTCTGACAAAATCTTGAACTATTCGGCACTCAAAGCCACAACCCAGGCTATTCAAAGCGGCACGGGAGGTGCGCTGAGAAGAAAGAAAGAAGAGGTTGCCACGATCGAGGCAGGCAGTTGGTCCAGGGCTGGCAGGCCGCACTACAACCAACCCAGGCCTCACAGGTCAAACTACCCATACAACCCACCACAAAATTTCTATCCACCTCGAGAACCACATTGTTCCGTACACCAAGCCCAGGTATACACTCAGCCTCCGGTTCGCCCACAATGGCGCGCACCGGCTCCCCAGAACATATATGCACCACCACAAAACACCTACCCTCCACCAAGGGCATATAGAAACCCTTCAGGGGCAGGTTTCCGGGGAAATCCAGATGCTAGGAATGACAGGTTGCGGAAGCAAAGAACCTTCACCGAACTGGGAGAAACCTACACCGCTGTGTTCCACAAGCTGCGGCAATTGGGTTTGGTTAGTCCTGTCCATACTCGGGAACCAAATCCCCCGCCTCAGAATTTGGATCGTTCAATCAGTTGTGAATACTGTTCAGGGATGCTCGGGCACGATACCGAGAAGTGTTGGAAGTTAAGGCATGCCATACAGGATCTTATTGACACCAATAAGATCGAGGTCCAGACACCGGAGGCTCCTAACATCAACCAAAACCCACTGCCAGCGCACCACGAAACTCACATGATTGAGTTGGTGTGTGAGGGAGGAGAATTAAGAAAACCCTCACAAACAGTGATGATGATCCAAGCTGCCCCAAAAGAAGTCTTAACCAGTGGAGGAACAAATGTACAGTCGCAGGGAGAAGGCGTCAAGCCGGTAGTAATATGGGGGAAGAGCCCGTCCGTCATAGCAAGCAAACCCGAGCCAAGCAAGTTGGTAATACCAGGGATCCTGCCCACACCGGCAGTCATGTTGAAAGGGGTATGTAGAGAACGGGTGACCATAAAGCCGGTGGTCCAACTGCCGATGATTGACAGCAGGGCTGTGCCCTGGAAATATGAAAAGGCGGTGGTGATGTATAAAGGAAAACAGGTGGAAGAAGTTAGTTGTGAAGCGCAAGGGCTGACTCGATCAGGTCGATGTTTCGCTCCGGTGGAACTAAGGAGAACCAACCCAGCTGCAACCAAGAAACCTGTGTCCGAAGAAGAGGCTGAGGAGTTCCTGAGGAAGATGAAAGTGCAGGACTACTCCGTGGTCGAACAACTGAGAAAAACACCGGCCCAGATCTCACTGCTATCATTGCTAATCCATTCTGAGGAGCATCGGCGGGCCCTGATGAAGATATTGAACGAAGCTCATGTACCCAATGAGATTTCTGTAAACCACCTAGAAACCATTGCCAACAAGATTTTCGAGGTGAACAGGGTGACATTCTCAGATGATGATCTGCCGGTGGAAGGTACGGAGCATAATAAAGCTCTATACCTAGCTGTCAAATGTGAAGACTCGGTGGTAACTCGAGTATTGGTGGATAACGGTTCAAGTGCCAATATTTGCCCATTATCCACTCTGGACCAGTTAAAGATCGACCACGGAAGAATCCACAAGAACAACATCTGTGTCCGAGGGTTCGACGGAAACGGAACAGCCACTGTGGGGGATGTTGTACTTGAACTGACCATCGGTCCAGTCCTGTTTACCATGGAATTCCAGGTGTTAGACGCCACAGTATCTTACAACCTGCTGTTAGGACGACCATGGATTCATGCAGCCAAAGCAGTGCCCTCCACCCTACATCAGATGGTGAAGTTCGAGTGGGAAAGACAAGAGGTCGTGTTACACGGCGAGGACACAACGTGCACCATGGGCGGAGCCATTGTACCTTTCATAGAGACCGCTGATGACAAAGGTCCTTGGGTCTACCAGATTTTCGATACAGGGTCGGCCAACAAAATTTCTGAAGGAGAAATCATCCCGCACCCTAGGGTAGCTGCCGCAACAGTCATGATGGTCTCAGAAATGCTGGGTAATGGATTTGTGCCGGGAAAAGGCCTGGGAGTCGAGCTTCAAGGGATTGTCCAACCTGTCTCCCTTCCTAAAAATCTGGAAACTTTCGGATTGGGGTTCAAACCAACCACATCAGATAGGAAGCAAGCGCGAAAAATGAAGAAGAAGGTTTGGTTTCTGCCTAAACCAGTGCCGCGTCTCTCAAGGTCTTTTGTCAAAGCAAGTGCCAAGGGGTCACCGGTCCCAAAGATTCTAGGACCATTGATCGGTATAAATGAGGACCTGAATCAGAGTTTTGAGAGGCTATTCGCTGATGTCAGTGTGGTAGAAGCTGGAGAAGGTTCCAGCAGAACAGAGATACAGTTTGTAGGGCCTGAGGCCAAGACCAACAATTGGACAGTTACTCCTCTTCCTGTCCGAGGGGAGTATTGGTAGTAGGCTTTGGTTTATGTTTTGTTTGTTTGTTTGTTCGGATTATTCCAGGGTGTAATCCAAATTTTACTTTTGTTTTGTAAAAGTGTGAACCCTTTTATCCCGCAAGTTTAATAAAGTTCTCTTCTTTTGCCCATTTTAATTTTGTTTTGTTCTTTTTTTTCTTTCTGAACAGTTCTCTTTTTACTGGTTCTAATGACATGGCATGCACAGCAGATCTTCGACCTAGTCTAATAAATCAATCTGAATCCGACTCAATGATGCAAGAGGTCGTTTGCGACGATGAATTTGAATATGACGAAGATAAGGCCTTCGAAGAGATAAATCGAGAACTATGCCAATTTGAAGAAAAACCCAAGCCTAACCTAAATGACATTGAGGCTATAAATCTAGGAGACGCTGATAACGTCCAAGAAACCAAAATCAGCATCCACATTGAGCCGAATGTCAGGGAAGAGTTGATCAAAACCCTCATGGAATTCAAAGATGTTTTTGCATGGTCATATGACGATATGCCTGGATTAAGCACCAATTTAGTGGTTCACAAATTGCCCACTGACCCGGCATACCCTCCGGTCAAGCAAAAGCTAAGGAAGTTTAAAACAAAAATGAGTGTAAAGATCAAAGAAGAGGTGATTAAGCAGTTGCAGGCGAAGGTCATTCGGGTCACTCGATATCCCGAGTGGCTGGCCAATGTGGTACCAGTTCCAAAGAAGGATGGGAAAATCAGGGTGTGCGTCGACTACCGTAACCTCAACAAAGCAAGTCCCAAGGACAATTTTCCATTGCCCAACATCCATATCTTGATCAATAATTGTGCTGGGCGCGAGATCGGATCCTTTGTAGATTGCTATGCGGGTTATCATCAGATCCTAATGGACGAGGAGGATGCGGAAAAAATAGCATTTATTACACCATGGGGAACTTACTGCTATCGGGTAATGCCGTTCGGATTGAAGAATGTCGGGGCAACGTACATGCGAGCAATGACCGCTGTGTTTCATGACATGATACACAAAGAAATCGAGGTGTACGTCGATGATGTGATCATAAAGTCTTGGCGTCAGGAGGACCATGTAGCAGACCTAAAGAGATTTTTCCAAAGACTCCGAAGGTATGATATCAAGCTCAACCCGGCCAAATGCGCATTCGGGGTTCCATCAGGAAAGCTGCTAGGATTCATCGTCAGTCGACGGGGGATTGAGTTAGACCCATCCAAAATTGAATCCATCCGAGATTTGCCACCGCCAAGGAACAAAACAGAGGTAATGAGTTTGCTGGGTAGACTCAATTACATCAGCAGGTTCATCGCTCAACTCACAGCAACTTGTGAGCCCATATTTCGGCTGCTGAGAAAGGATGCTGCGGTAGGTTGGACGGCAGAGTGTCAGGAGGCCTTCGACCAAATCAAAGGGTATCTGTCTAATCCACCCGTATTGGTCCCGCCTAAGCCTGGGAAGCCCTTAATTCTTTACCTGACGGTCTTGGAAAATTCATTTGGTTGTGTGCTGGGGCAACATGACGACACAGGAAGGAAGGAGCAGGCCATCTACTATCTTAGCAAGAAATTCACAGTACATGAGGTCAAGTACACTCAACTCGAGAAAACATGTTGCGCCCTAACTTGGGTAGCTCAGAAGTTGAAGCACTACCTGTCTTCGTATACTACTTATCTCATATCCCATTTGGACCCATTGAAGTATATATTTCAAAAACCTATGCCCACGGGAAGGTTGGCAAAATGGCAAATTCTACTCACAGAGTTTGATATCGTCTATGTGACGAGGACAGCCATGAAAGCCCAGGCGCTGGCCGATCACCTGGCAGAGAATCCCGTTGATGAAAAGTATGAGCCCTTAAGAACGTACTTTCCCGACGAAGAGGTAATGCATACAAATGAGATGGAATTAACTGAGGAACCGGGTTGGAAGCTTTTCTTCGATGGAGCTGCAAATGCAAAAGGGGTCGGAATAGGAGCAGTACTCATTTCTGAAACAGGACGCTATTATCCTGTTACGGCTCAACTACGCTTCTATTGCACCAATAATATGGCCGAGTATGAAGCTTGCATTCTGGGTCTGCGCTTAGCTGCAGACATGGATATCCAAGACGTCTTGGTCTTGGGAGACTCGGACCTCTTGGTACATCAGATTCAGGGTGAATGGGAAACGCGAGATCTAAAACTCATACCATATCGGCAATGATTGCATGATCTGAGCAAGCGATTTCGATCGGAGAAGTTCAAACATATCTCGAGAGTTCACAATGAGGTTGCGGACGCCTTGGCCACCTTAGCATCAATGCTGCACCACCCTGACAAAATGTATGTTGATCCTCTGCACATCCAGGTCCGTGATCAGCACGCTTATTGCAACGCCGTAGAAGAGGAAGCAAATGGCGAACCCTGGTTTCATGATATCAAGGAATACCTCAGAATGGGGATATATCCGGAACAGGCCACTGGAGACCAAAAAAGAGCCCTTCGGCGTTTGTCGAATGGTTTCTTCCTCAGCGGAGGAGTTTTGTACAAAAGAACCCCGGATTTGGGATTGTTAAGATGCATAGATGCCGGTCAAGCCACAACGGTTATGGCAGAGGTACATGCCGGAGTTTGTGGGCCACACATGAGCGGATATGTATTGGCAAGGAAGATCCTTCGAACAGGGTGTTATTGGCTCACCATGGAACACGACTGTATCACTTTCGTGAGGAAATGCCATCAGTGCCAGATACATGGAGATCTGATTCATTCTCCGCCAACAGAGTTACATACGATGTCAGCACCCTGGCCGTTTGTGGCATGGGGCATGGATGTCATTGGGCCCATCGAGCCGGCAGCATCCAACGGTCATAGGTTCATTCTAGTGACCATTGATTACTTCACCAAATGGGTTGAGGCTAAAACCTTCAAATCAGTAACCAAGAAGGCAGTGGTGGACTTTGTTCACTCCCATATCATCTGCAGATTTGGAATCCCAAAAGTGATCATCACGGATAACGGTGCGAATCTTAATAGCAGCCTGATGAGAGAGGTATGCCAACAATTCAAGATTACACACCGCAATTCCACCCCATATCGTCCCAAGGCGAATGGAGCGGTCGAAGCAGCCAATAAGAACATCAAGAAGATACTGCGAAAGATGGTGGAAGGGTCCAGACAATGGCACGAGAGATTACCTTTTGCTTTGTTAGGTTACCGCACTACCGTCCGGACTTCCATACGGACAACTCCTTATTTGTTGGTGTACGGAACTGAGGCTGTAATACCAGCAGAGGTCGAAATTCCGTCCCTCCGAATTGTCGCTGAAGCCGGGATTAATGATGATGAATGGGTCAAAGCTCGATTGGAACAGTTGAGCCTGATAGATGAGAAAAGATTGGCAGCAGTGTGCCATGGTCAGCTGTACCAGAAGAGAATGGCAAGAACATATAATAAGAAGGTGCGCCCCAGGAAGTTTGAAGTAGGGCAGCAGGTATTGAAGAAGATCCTCCCACATCAGGTCGAGGCAAAAGGCAAATTCGCCCCAAATTGGCAAGGGCCTTATATCGTGACCAGAGTATTGTCCAACGGTGCTTTGTGTTTGACAGATATCGAGGGGAGATGTGTCGACATGGCTATCAATTCTGATGCAGTCAAGAGATATTATGCGTAATTTCTTTAATTATGGCAATTTTTGGTTTGTTTGTTTGTATCTGGTATTTATTGGATAATGAGATGACGGAGGCAATTCTTTCTTCTATCCAAACACTTTAACCCTTGCTTCCCCCTTTGAGCCTTAAGTTATTCTTTCATACCCCTCTTTTGGAATCACTAATGGAAAAGACATGAAAAAAAAGAAAATAAAAGAAAAAGAAAAAAATGAAAAGAAAGAAAAGAAAAAGAAGATAAAATCATAAGAAATACAAAACCGTGGGAACTACGTTTGACCTGATTCCTCAAAGAGGATACGTAGGCGCCTCACGGCTCGGTCATAGTGTGCGTCATAGTATATATAAGATGCATAATGTACATAGTGTGCATAATAGGCACAATGTGCGTAACACACGTTGCTCAACACAAGTATAAAAAAAAAATTCCCCAAGCAAGAAAACTGGGGCAGAGGTTATGTTTTAAGTTCCAACAAAGGTTTGATTCCAAAAGTTGTAGCAGATCACCCATCAAATTATTTTATTTTGATAACCTTTCTTTAGCTCCACACCAAAACCAACATCGACGTCCAAAAGACCTCCCGATCAATATCCAAGAGATGCCAAGTCAGGCAAATAAGGCCGAGAATAATACACCGATCCCCAGCAAAGAAGAGGATCGTAAGACTGGGAATGAATTGATGGTCAAAGGAATCTCCAGAAGAGAGGGTCGTATCAACAACACCCCGATTCCTCGATGAAGAAATAAAATGAGAGAGTCTTATCGGTGAAAACCTTCACAGGCACCGAAAGGCGACGTAAGATGAGGGATATAAAATGAGAGAGTCTTATTGGTGAAAACCTTCACAGGCACCATAAGGCGCCGGGAGATGAGAGAAAAGAGAGAGTCTCATTAGTGAAAACCCCTCGAAGGGCACTATGAGGCGACAAGACAGATCAACAAAAAGCGACCACATTCGCAACGAAATGGACACTCATTTATCATCCCCAGAAAGTCAGACCGTCGGGCAAATCGATTGATACGAATAGACTGGGTCGAGAATCTATGGTGCACGTCATGATCACGGGGACCAGTCATGTCCTCCAGATAAGTTCTTCTGAATTTCTTCTCCCACCAAATATCGGTTCAGAAAGATTTTCTCCTTTTTCTATCTTTTATTTTTCTTCCTAAAAATTTGTCTTGAAAAGGATTTTTCAAAGCTTACTACCAGAGACCGAAGGGGGATTCATCCAATGCAGGATAACCCCAACAGTCCTAAAGGTTGGCCCCAGGCAATGCAATGTTGTGACCTGCGGTTTTGGAAGAAGTAAAACTCCAAAAGGAAGTGGTCTCGGGAGTAAAAGCAGACTCCCACAGCATGTACTGTAAAGAGAAAGCAGAAAAGGGGATAAATTGAAAACCAATCCCCAGCAGGCCGGAAACCCCCAGCAAGTAATTTTGTCCACTAACCAATTATGGGGACATAGAGCAAGAAAAGGGGAAGAGAGGAAAAATCATCCGCCGGAAAGGCACCTCCTCCCATCACGATTAAAATTAACTAAATCCTTTTGTATGCTGCAGGAAAACAAAGGATTAATGATGGCAGCAAGACGCAACGCCAGGGAAATCACCAAAAACCGGGGCAGAAAATTTTCTGCAGATTGTCAAAAATTTTCTCGGAAGAACAGGGAAACAATTTCAATACTTTTAAGTTCTAGGTCGCCCACCAGTAAAATGCGGGAATACATTTAAGTTCTAGGTCGCCCACCAGTAAAATGCGGGAATACATTTAAGTTCTAGGTCGCCCACCAGTAAAATGCGGGAATACTTTTAAGTTCTAGGTCGCCCACCAGTAAAATGCGGGAATACTTTTAAGTTCTAGGTCGCCCACCAGTAAAATGCGGGAATACATTTAAGTTCTAGGTCGCCCACCAGTAAAATGCGGGAATACATTTAAGTTCTAGGTCGCCCACCAGTAAAATGCGGGAATACATTTAAGTTCTAGGTCGCCCACCAGTAAAATGCGGGAATACTTTTAAGTTCTAGGTCGCCCACCAGTAAAATGCGGGAATACATTTAAGTTCTAGGTCGCCCACCAGTAAAATGCGGGAATACTTTTAAGTTCTAGGTCGCCCACCAGTAAAATGCGGGAATACATTTAAGTTCTAGGTCGCCCACCAGTAAAATGCGGGAATACTTTTAAGTTCTAGGTCGCCCACCAGTAAAATGCGGGAATACATTTAAGTTCTAGGTCGCCCACCAGTAAAATGCGGGAATACTTTTAAGTTCTAGGTCGCCCACCAGTAAAATGCGGGAATACATTTAAGTTCTAGGTCGCCCACCAGTAAAATGCGGGAATACATTTAAGTTCTAGGTCGCCCACCAGTAAAATGCGGGAATACATTTAAGTTCTAGGTCGCCCACCAGTAAAATGCGGGAATACATTTAAGTTCTAGGTTGCCCACCAGTAAAATGCGGGAATACTTTTAAGTTCTAGGTCGCCCACCAGTAAAATGCGGGAATACTTTTAAGTTCTAGGTCGCCCACAAGTAAAATGCGGGAATACTTTTAAGTTCTAGGTCGCCCACCAGTAAAATGCGGGAATACTTTTAAGTTCTAGGTCGCCCACCAGTAAAATGCGGGAATACTTTTAAGTTCTAGGTCGCCCACCAGTAAAATGCGGGAATACTTTTAAGTTCTAGGTCGCCCACCAGTAAAATGCGGGAATACATTTAAGTTCTAGGTCGCCCACCAGTAAAATGCGGGAATACATTTAAGTTCTAGGTCGCCTACCAGTAAAATGCGGGAATACATTTTAAGTTCTAGGTCACCCACCAGTAAAATGCGGGAATACTTTTAAGTTCTAGGTCGCCCACCTGTAAAATGC
Organism: Nicotiana sylvestris; assembly: GCF_000393655.2. Taxonomy (NCBI): domain Eukaryota; kingdom Viridiplantae; phylum Streptophyta; class Magnoliopsida; order Solanales; family Solanaceae; genus Nicotiana; species Nicotiana sylvestris. Next base: position 71,680,242 of record NC_091058.1, read on the forward strand.
GGGAATACTTTTAAGTTCTAGGTCGCCCACCAGTAAAATGCGGGAATACTATTTAAGTTCTAGGTCGCCCACCAGTAAAATGTGGGAATACTTTTAAGTTCTAGGTCGCCCACCAGTTAAATGCGGGAATACATTTAAGTTCTAGGTCGCCCACCAGTAAAATGCGGGAATACTTTTCAGCGCTAGATTCTGGAATCAGTAACCCCACCTGAAGGCGGAAGGTTACAACAGAGACCCCCAAGCAGGAAACAATAAAATCCCCAGCACCAAGAAGCAGAAGGCTGCAAAGGCAAACGCGCGATTCAAAAGGAAGAAGGAAAGCGTCTCAAAAGAAGCAGTTTGGGAACGTTATAGCATGCCCAACGTAACAATTTTGATGAAGAAAGTCATACCACTGAAGAAACCATTGAAAGGCTTAAAGAAGAGGGCCATGTTCCCAGCATATCAAGCGAAGTGGTGAAAACTGGCATTCAGAAAAGGCGAAGGACCAGTATCATCCCCCAAGTTCACAAAATAAAGGCATCGGAGGAAAGCGTTAGCCGACAAGAAAGCAAGGCAACAAGAACAAGTTGAAGATAGATGAGACCTCATGATCCATAGTCTAGCTTAGCTTCTTGTTTTTCCTTTCAGAACAATGTAACAAGGAGATCGGCGAGTGGTAGCATCCTGCAGCAGCATGCAACAGCGCACAACAACCGCGAGCACTACAGTCACACGGTAGTCCCAGCTACCAAAATTTCCCGAACTACATTGACTTGATTCCTGTTCAGCCCAGGATATGTAGGAAACCTCTGAAGCAAAGGTTCGGTCAAACCTTTTTCAAAAAATGCTTCACACGGAGTATTCGCACGGGCAAAAATCGCTCGCTTTATCTTTGCGCGAAAATCCTTCGTGTCTTCGTGCAAAGAGGGGAATCTGTAAGCACGTGATTTTTGCTTCACAGACAACCCCTCCAAAAGAAAACAAAAATAGTGACCAGTGACCTCGCTGTACAAATTTTTTAATTTTTCATGACATGTGCTGTTAGTCATTTGTGGTTCGGCCCAAGTTGCATTTGATCTTATCAATCAAAATACAAAGTGTGTCTGTCATGATAATCAAATCGTAATTCGGTCGTTGAAAGAAAATTCAAAAAATATATATGCATCGTTCGTTCTAGGTTGTGATTTAACTTACTTAAACATTTTAATTTGGTGTGATAATTGTGTTGAAGTGTTACATGGTTGTTTATTTTAATTTCATTTTGTTTTATTATTTATTTTATTATTTTATTTTTGTTTTAAAATAAGAGAACAAAGAAAATAGTGATTTGGGCCCAAGAAATAAAAAACAAAAATAGGCCCAAAACCGGCACAAGGACCCAGTCCAAGTCAGGCCTGCCCAAACACTGATTCAAACGACGCCGTATCGGCGTCCTTATCAGTACCGTTGATCTGACTCAAATAAACGGTCCTGATCAGGTTGATCACTTCATTTCAACGACGTCGTTTCAAGCAAATTAATCTAAGCCGTCCAACCCCTTGATCCAACGGACCCAGGCCATTCCCTCTAAACCCGTCAAACTTTGACCCGATCCAGCCTTACCCGGTCTCACCCACTATCAAACCCAAAACGACACCGTCTTCCCTAAGTGAATAGATCCTGGCCATAGATCTCATTTGATCCAACGGCCAGGATCCAATCCTCTACCCCGTATATAAGCTTTCTATCGTACCCCACGCCCCCTATCCGAACCCCCCCTTCACTCATCGTCTTCACCAAACACTGAAACCCCCAAACCCTAGCAGCCACCCTAGTTTCCCTTTTACCAGAACCCGGCGGCATGAACGCCGGTGACCACCTCCTGAACACTCTAGGACCACCTCACTGTCCTGAACATGGATCTGCTATCCATTTGCCTCGAATCACCTTCCTTCGTCTCAAATCTTTATTTGAAGATTCGAGTCGAACTCTGACCTACACCAAACCTCACCATCTTCACCCTAGACAATCCCCGAACCTCCCTCGTGACCAAACCATACTTGGTTTGGTCCGAATCTGACCACGGAAACACGAATCCCAGATCTGCTGTTTCGAACACTAGGGTTTTTAGTGCATGTTCCGTGCCTGTTTAAACCAAGGGTTTATGGTTTAATGGACCTTAATCGAAGTGTTTCTCAAAACACTTCTATTAAGGGTTCCTCGTGCCTGTTCTGTTCCTGTTCCGTGCCTGTTCCGTGCCTGTTCCGTGCCTGTTTAAACCAAGAGTTTATGGTCTAATGGACCTTAATCGAAGGGTTTCTCATTTGAGAAACACTTCGATTAAAGTCCGTTAAACTTTAAGAAGGGTCTGTTCAAACACAAGTTGATTTCTCTGATCTTTTCTTTCAAAGATTTTAAAGTAAGTTTGTCTTCTCTTCTTCATTCCAGTTCGTGTGTGTGTTAAAGGTCTATTCGTATGGCCAAAACATCTTGTTCAACTTGTGTTTTGGATTTTACCAACTGTTTTCTCACACCTTTCCTGGACCTCTGTTATTTGATCAAATGTTTCCTCATTCACTGATAATGCGTGTGTATGTGAACTGCATAACTTACTGAATTGAAACTGTTTGAGTAATCAATCCCCAAGTTAACCTCTGTATTGACATGTGCAATCTGACCCCTTGCTGATACTGTTTGATTCTAATCCTTGGCTTTGATTGTGTATGTTGTAATTAGTATAGTCGATTCGATACATGTCGTTAAATAGTTTTAGCTGTTTGAATGGTAACAGCTTGATTTGTCTCGTTGAACATTGCTTGAATCAAAATTGAAGATCGACTATAGCTATTTACAATTGATGTATTTGAATCAGAAATATAAAGGGATTGATTTTGTTTAGTTGCAGTTAGAATTGGAGGGCATGTGCACTTGTGCACAACATGTGCATAAAGCCCTTTTGGATTAAAATAGTCTGACAGCACATGCTGTCAGATTATATTCTTGCTGCCCATGGCCTGTTTTAGTTTAAAAAATGTTAAAAGGGGGCTTTCAGGGATCTCATGGGATTTTGGTTATTTAAAATAACTGAGTGGAAAAACAACAGGGAGGGGGAATTTTGAGTTGTCACACAGCCTGTAAAGTGTTGAATTCAGGCTATAAAAGAGGCAGACCTTCCATTTAGAAAGGGGGATTCTTTTTGGAGCCTAAAAGAGAAGGTTTTCTTAAAAAGAAACTGAAAGAAAGAAACATAAATTCTGAGAATATTGTAACCAAACGCTGTCTGAAAACTACAGAAGAATTCACATTGGTCAAGTTGTCTTGGCCAAGTTCTGTTGTTTGCCCTGATTGAGTTGCTTGTGATTGTTGAATTGCTGGTGCTGCTGCATTGAACACTCTGTTATTTCTGTTGGTTCATTACTCTGGTTCTGGGATTGTTTGTTTGTTGCTCGACTGCTCGTGAGCTTCATCATTGTTGGCTGGTTGTTGTTGTTGTGTATCTGCTGTTGCTGTGTTTGTTGCATACCACTCAACTGATCATTCCTTTCTTCTTTTGCTTTCCTTACCAGGTACACAATTACACTACCAATGTAACTCGAAAGTTTGAGCAATGAGTGTAAAAGAGAAGATCTGCAGATGTTTTTATATACATGGACTGTTGTGTTAAATGTCATGTAGTGTCTAATAGCTCACATTTTTGTTTGGGATACTGAAGGTAGCTTACAAGCCTAGCTGATGTCAATATAGGGGATTGAATGATAGTTGTATATGTATGCTGTTAGATAAAGGTATTCCCAATGCAGTAGGTTGTATCTTGGATTTAGTTTAATTGTGTAGTATAATTCTTTAATGTATGCCAAGCATGAAAACTGTACACTACTAGTTAAGTTCTTTCTCTTCCGATAAATTGCCTCATCTAACTGGTAAACTATGCTTTAGAACAAAGAACACAAAGCTTGCAATCTTAACCTCATGAAAGTCGAGCCCAGGTTAAAACAGACCAAGCAGGCCCGCGTTGAACAAACAGTGGCCCAGGTCTGGCCCATCCCGCATGAGTTGGATTTGGGCCGTAACGTTCAATCGGCTGTCCGTATGCGTAATCACGTTTATTTATTCCGTAAAGGCATTTTGAATCCTGCTATAAATAAGCCTAAAAGCATGTAATCAACTAGGACTATCTCCGTTTTCAATTAGTAGAGACAAACACGACAAGAAACGTAGTTGCTATAGGAAATCCTTTTAAAATAAGGACGAGATGAGCCTCGACAAATAAAAATGCACAAGCTGCGGGGCCCTCGTCAAATGTATATATTGAAGCATTCAGTCCCCAAGGTGGGTCGTTTAGCAAATCTCACGACCCTCCCGGAATAATAACGCGATAGCCTCTTTAAGCGCGTATTTAGTAATTTTACCTTCTTAAATTCGGGTGCACATTTATGTGACCCAAATCCAAATCTTGACGGATTCGAGATGTGTTTCTAATCACGGGTACATCGATTGTGACGTGGTTCGAGATGCATATCCATGACGTCGGAAATTCCTTTTTACAAGTAAGAATGAGACGAGCCTCGACAAACAAAAAATGTACAAAGTTGCGGGGCCCTCTAAATGTATGTATATATTAAAGTGTTTAGAATTCGGGATGTGCCGTTTAACGGATCTTTACGACCTTCCCCAAAATAACAAGATGCTAGTTGCTTTAGGCGCGCCTTTAACAATTTATTTTCCTTAATTCGGGTGCACATTTATGTGACCCAAATCCAAATCTCAACCGAGTCGAGATATATCGATAACTACGGGTGCACTGATGTAACGTGGTTCGAGATATGTTTTGATGACGTTGCAATTCTCGTAAAATAATAATAATGACAAAAGCTGTTAAAAATTAAATTTTGCACATAGGTTCAACATGTATTAAATCAGATAATCAAGCCGAATATAACAGTTGAGCGACCGTGCTAGAACTACGGAACTAGGGAATGCCTAACACCTTCTCCCGGGTTAACATAATTCCTTATCCGGATTTCTGGTACGCAGACTGTAATATAGAGTCATTCTTTTCCTCGATTCGGGATTAAAATTAGTGACTTGGGACACCCTAAATCTCCCAAGTGGCGACTCTGAAATAAATAAACCCATCCTGTTTCGATTGTCCTTTAATTGGAAAAACTCCCTTGCGCCCTCGCGGGTATGAAAAAGGAGGTGTGACAGGACGAAGCAGAATCATCGAGCAGCAGCAACTCGCCAGCAGCCATGGCAGAAACACCACGACGGAGCAGCAGCAGCGACGAGTGATAAAGAAGAAGCAACATGCGGCAATAATGGTGAAGCTGGAAAAAGCAGAAGCATCGGGCAGCAACAAAGGACGCAGTCATGACAGCAGCAGGTGACGAAGATATACGAAGAAGAAGCAACAGGCAGCAGCCATGTTGGACGCAACAGCCATGGTAGAGAGGAGTGACGAAGAAGAAGAAGCAGCAACGTTTGGAGCTTCGACGAGGAAGAAGAAAACGCAGCGAGGGGTGGTTGTGTTAGTCGAGGGAGGCAGCCATGGTTGATGAGGGGTGTTGGAGAAGAAGAAGAAGAGAGTTGTTTGGACGCGAAGGAACAGAAGCAGCGGGTAGCCATGGTTGGGTTTTGGTGAAGCTTTGGAGAAGAAGAAGAGAGGGGGGGCGGATGGTTAGGTCTTGTTTTTTTTTAGGTTTAGGTTTTTTTTTTTGTTTTTGTGAAATGTAAGATAGGGAAATAGGGGTGTTGGGTATTTGGGTTATAGACTGGGTAGACCCGGTTTGGAATGAACCGGGTCGTAGGGATGGTTGGATATTTTTTGGGCCAGTGGTTTGAATTTGAAGAAGAGACTCAATTCCGATTTTCTTTATTTTTTTGCTCTCTTTTCTTCTTTTATTTTTCTAAAACTAAATTCTAAAAATCCTTAAACTATCATATAGAACTAAATTAATTTATAAAAGCGCAAATTAACTCCCAATAACAATTAACACACAATTAAGTAATAATTAAGCATAAAATTGTACAATTGGACATTAAATGCTAAAAATGTGAAAGATGCCTATTTTTGTAATTTTCATTTTTGTAAAACAAACTTAATTGCTAACAATTGTAAACTTAAATCCTAAACGCAAATGCGACGTATTTTTTATATTTTTTATTAATTTATAAAATAAACATGCACAGACAAAAATGCAAACAATACAAATAACACAAAATTCACAACAATTGCAAACTATAAAAAAATTGTTTTATTTTTTGGAATTTTTTTGGGAGCAATTCTCATATAGGGCAAAAATCACGTGCTTACAGCTGCCCCTCTTTGCCCGAAAACACGAAGTGTTATCGTGCAAAGATAAAGTGAGCAATTTTTGCCCATCTGAGTACTCCGTGTGAAACATTTTTTGAAAAAAGTTTAACCGAACCTTTGCTTCAAAAGTTTCCTACATATCCCTGGCTAAAAGGGAATCAGGTTAATGTAGTTCGGGAAGTTTTGGTAGCTGGGACTACCATGGGACTGCAATGTTACTGCTTGTTGCATGCTTCTTTTACTGCTTGCTGACCTCCTTATTACATCATGCTGAAAGAAAACAAGAAGCTAGACTAGACCATGATATATGAATTACAAAATCTTATCTAGATCATGCTCTTGTGTCTCTTGTTGTTTTGATGTCTTGGTGACTCCTCTGGTATTTCTCTACTTCCGATTTGTCTTGTATTCTCCCTTGACTGCCGATCTCGAACTGCTTATTTCCTTTTCGCATTATTTTTCCATCGAGTCTTGGAATTCCTTCCTCTGCTGGGGATTCTTGTTGTTTCCCTCTGGGGATTCCTGTTGGATTCTTCTGTTTTACTGACTTGCAATGTATTCCTCTATTATATGGGTGGGCTCCCAACTTCAACCAACAACTTTGCAGATAAATTCGTCATTCCTCTCTTCAGGCGGGCTCCTGACTTCATCAACAACTTTGAAAAATAAAACATCTTTCCTTTCTTCAGGCGAGCTCCTGACCTCAACAACAACTTTGAAAATAAAGCGCCATTCCTTTCTTCAGGCGGGCTCCTGACTTCAACAACAACTTTGAAAATAAAATGCCATTCCTTTCTTTAGGTTGGCGTGATTTCAACAACTTTTAAAAATAAAACGTCTTTCCTCTCTTCAGGCGGGCTCCTGAACTCAACAACACCTTTAAAAATAAAGCGCCATTCCTTTCTTCAGGCGGGCTCCTGACTTCAACAACAACTTTGAAAATAAAATGCCATTCCTTTCTTTAGGCTGGCGTGATTTCAACAACTTTTAAAAATAAAACGTCTTTCCTCTCTTCTCCTGACCTCAACAACAACTTTGAAAATAAAATGTCATTCCTTTCTTTAGGCTGGCGAGATTTCAACAACTTTTAAAAATAAAACGCCTTTCCTTTCTTCAGGTGGGCTCCTGACTTCAACAACAACTTTGAAAATAAAATGTCATTCGTTTCTTTAGGCTGGCGAGATTTCAACAACTTTTAAAAATAAAACGCCTTTCCTCTCTTCAGGCGGGCTCCTGACTTCAACAAACAACTCTGAAAATAAAATGTCATTCCTTTCTTTAGGCTGGCGAGATTTCAACAACTTTTAAAAATAAAACGCCTTTCCTCTCTTCAGGTGGGCTCCTGACTTCAACAAACAACTTTGAAAAATAAAACTCCTTTCCTCTTTTCAGGCGGGCTCCTGACCTAAACAACAACTTTGAAAATAAAATGTCATTCCTTTCTTTAGGCTGGCGACATTTCAATAACTTTTAAAAATAAAACGCCTTTCCTTTCTTCAGGCGGGCTCCTGACTTCAACAACAACTTTGAAAATAAAATGCCATTCGTTTCTTTAGGCTGGCGAGATTTCAACAACTTTTAAAAATAAAACGCCTTTCCTCTCTTCAGGCCGGCTCCTGACTTCAACGACAACTTTGAAAAATAAAACGCCATTCCTTTCTTTAGACTGGCGAGATTTCAACATCTTTTAAAAATAAAACGTCTTTCCTCTCTTCAGGCGGGCTCTTGATTTCAACAACATTGAAAATAAAGTGTCATTCGTTCCTTTAGGTTGGCGAGATTTAAACAACTTTAAAAAATAAAACGTCTTTCCTCTCTCCAGGCGGACTCCTGATTTCAACAACAACTTTGAAAATAAAGTGTCATTCCTTCCTTTAGGTTGGCGAGATTTAAACAACTTTAAATAATAAAACGCCTTTCCTCTCTTCAGGCGGGCTCTTGACTTCAACAACAACTTTGAAAATAAAATCCTATTTGAGGGCGGATGAACCCAAAATATCCTATTTGAGGGCGGATGAACCCAACATATCCTATTTTGAGGGAGGATGAACCCAAAATATCCTATTTGAGGGCGGATGATCCCAATTTCTTCAACTTAAATGTAAAGACTGAAATGTATTCCAACTTCAAAACTTGAAATTTAAATTGTCATTCTACAGGTGGGCTTCTGACTTCTTTAACTTAAAATTTAACAACCTTCGTTCTACAGGCGGGCTCCTAACTTCAACAATTTCTTAAATTTTAACACCTACATTCTCCAGGCGGGCTCCTGACTTCAGCTCTAATATTTTAAAAATAAATCAAGCTCCTTTCGAGCTTTGGAGAAAGATTAATTGGACTAAGATTTGATATCTCAGGAGAAAATTTCATCAGACTAGGACTTTTATCCTAGGAGGAAAATGTAAAGATCAAAGGTTTGAGAAACTTACCTTTGTAATTCCTTCTTTTCTTTTCTTTTTCCCTTGCGCTGCTTTGTTCCTGTTTCAACTCTCAAGCAAAGAAAATTTTATCAGTTTTTTTTATTTTTTTTTATTTTATGGTGGCCGATTTGTGGCCTTGCTGGGGGATGGTTATCTCCTTTAAAAGCTCGTGTTGTCTTTCCCCGAGACTGCTGGGGATAACACTGCTGGGGAATTATTTACTTACCTGTTGGGGAATGATATCATTCGGGAGTCTCCTTTCTTCCCCTTTCTCCAAATCTACTTCCTTCAAAACTTTTCTCTCTCAACATTGCTGGGGATAAAATGTTATCAGCCGGGGATAACGGTGTTGAGGATAACACTGCTGGGAGATTTTGATTCTTTCAAAACTAGTGATTCACTCTTCTGAAGGCTGCTGGGAATGATACTGGCCTTTTGCTTTTTCCGAGCACAAGTTTCATCCTTTTGTTCTGTCCGCTAGGGAACAACTTCCTTTATTAAAACTTGTTATGCTAGGGGTAAAACTAGTTCAAAGACCACTTCCCTTGAGACTGGTGCTATCTTTATTCTTCCCCAAATGGGTATCTGACTTTCAGAAAATTTTCTAAATGAAAGGAAAATTTTCTGCCCCAGTTTGATAATCTCCCTTGTGGCATGCATTTCTGTCATCGATGCTATTTCCTTTACCTGTTTCAAATCAACCAAAATTTGTTAGTTTAAAACGCGGTGGTTGGTCGTGATACTCCTACTGAGGGTGGCTTTTCCCTTTCTCCTTCCGTACTCTGCGTTCCAAAAACTTGCTGGGGACGATATTATTTGCTGGGAATGATCCCTTTCTGCTGGGGATATCCCTCTTCTTTTGTGGCATAGTTCGGAAACTGTCATTTTCCCGACCTTTTAGTCTCGCATGAATTTCCCAAATCATGCTCATTGCTCTCCTTGATTTGTCCACGGGCCTTGGCCTTGAGGTTTAATAACCTTTGATTTCGGCAAGGATATCCCTCTTGACACTTGTCAATCCTTTTGTCAATCTCCTTTTGCTGGGGATATCTTTCTTGACACTGGCCTCGCGCTTGTTCCTTCCTGACTTAGACCATTGGATCTTCTAATCAGATCTGGTCTTGCATAATTGAAAAGCTGATGGCAGATTTTGAAGTCATTTCTCACTTGTTCTGACCAAACAGACTCTACTGGGGAATTTTTCTATGAAAGGAGAAAGACAAACAAAAAGGGAACCGAATAAAAGACAAAGGGAAAAAGATGACTCTTTAACAAGAGAAACTATAAATAAAAACCTATCAAACGCAGATACCGACTCTAATGGTCATGACATGCGCATGTTGTCTATCCTCTACCGTCAATCATCTTTCAAGATCTTCACTTGGAAATTCCCCATCTTATTCTTAATCTTATTCGACTTGTAGTGCCCAAAGGGTTTTCACTATCAAGCCTCTCTCATTTTTGTTTTTTTCTCTCAGCTTTCATCGCCTTATGGTGTCCGTGAAGATTTTCACCTATAAGACTCTCTTAGTTGTATCACTTTACAGCTGGGGATTTGGAGTGTTGCCGATATGACTCTTTCTGCTGGGGATTAGAGTCCTTTATGCTGTGGAACAAAATGTTATGTTCACCGGTAAGACTCTCATTTGTCTGACTTGGCATCTTTTGAAGACTGATCAGAAGGTCTTTCTTTGGACCGTAATGTGGGTTTTGGATAGGCTAGAAAGAAAGGGGTATTAAAGGCTCAAAAACAAAATAAACTTGGGGTTCAAAATTACAACCTTCGAAACCATATTTGCTTACGACAAGCGCAACTCTTGCCCCAGTTTCTAGCTTGGGGATTATTATTATTATTACACTATGCACATTATGCACCATATGCACCATATGACCGAGCCGTGAGGCGCCTACGTATCCTCTTTGAGGAATCAGGTCAAACATAGTTCCCACTTCCTCTGTTTTTTTCTGACTTTCTTTTGTTTTTATTATCATTTTTCTTTTTTTCTTTTTTTTTCTTTTGTCGTTTTGTTGTTTTCTTTTCCTTTTTTTTTCTTTTTCTTCCACATTTGTGTTTCTATCCTTTGCTACTGATTCCGAATGAGGGGTATGAAAGAAAACAAATAAGGCTCAAAGGGTTAACGAAGGATAAATTGTTTAGATAGCAGAATAAAATGCCTTCGTCATTCCGGTCTTCAAAACATGCCAAGTGCAAACATCATAATTTAAACAAAGATTTGTAGCCTCTTCTGATGGTGCTGGACTTGACAATTATATTCACACATTTGACTTTTCATTTGTCATCTCTAAAGCTTTGCTGGGCAACACTCTCACTCTCATTATCATGAAAGGCAAATCTTGCTTTTAACGGTTTTCTTTGTGTTTTACTTGCCCTAATTCCGTATGACTCGAGCTCCTAATAATCTCAAACCGCCTTATTTCCTTTAAATGTTCTGATCACCTTTCCGGAGTTTTATGATTAACTATTAGGATTAGGCCCAAACTATGTGCGCATGTCATGTCACTAGAATCAGCGCTGAACAAAATGATAAAAGAACTAAACGAAAAGATGGCTGAAAATAATAAAAGACCGGATTTTGCATTAGACGACCAGTGAAATGGTTTGAATAACAAAACAAACAAAAACAAATTATAATAAAATCCTAAAATAACCTGGACAAAACTTAAACAAACCATTGTGGCAAAATGGAAGGATAAGAGGGTTTGACACAAGACAATATTCGGATTACAACCCTAAGAATAATCCAGACAACGGAAATGACAACGAAATAAGCCATCAAAGATCCTCTCCGGCTCACCCAAAAATGAAGTGTCTTTCCAACTACCAAGCATGGCAGTTTTAGCCATTGAGCTCTATATCAACATTTCCAAGACCATCACCAACTTTAGCATCATCAACGTCAGTCAACAAGTTCTCAAGAGGATTCGCGTGCTCTCTGTCACTGTCATTGATCACAATTGCCCTTCCTGAATCATTCTTTCTATTTCCTTTTTCAAAGAACGACAGTCTTCAATGCTATGTCCTTGGACATTAGAGTGGCACATGCATCGTACAACAGGATCAAATCCTTTTGCATATGGGTCTGGAGTATAGCCAATGAGCGGCTCAATCAGGCCAGAAATCTTTAACTTTTTAAACAAACTTGTGTAGGACTCCCCAATCGGCGTGAAACTATTTCTTTGCCTTTGTTCCCCTCCCTGCCCCTGTTTTCTAGGGTCATTGGGTGCTCGAAAATGTTGTGAAGGCAAGAATGCATTATGTGGTGCTGGCGCTCGCCATAGGGGGTGAACTGATAGTTGGACATGTGACCAGACATTGTTCGGAGGATAATACTGAGGTGGATTATGTAGAGCTCGGGGATATGTTCGGGCATGATGGACAGAAAATTTTGGCTCTGGTGGGTATTAAGGTTGTAGGGGTCTGGATTGGTAGTAGGGTGTAGGACCTCTAGATCTGGACCAAGTACCCGCTTCGACTGTTGCGATTTTTCCCCCTTCTTCTTCCCGAGCACACCTCCCGTGCCGCTCTGAATGGCCTGAGTTGTTGCGTTAATTGCCGAATAGCTCAGGATTTTGTTGGACTTAAGTCCCTCTTCTATTATACCGCCCATTTTCACCACCTCGTTGAAGGATTTACCAACTGACGTCACCAAGTGACCAAAATAAGTTGGCTCTAGAGTTTGCAGAAAGTAGTATACCATTTCCCCCTCTCTCATCGGAGGATCAACTCTGGCTGCCTGTTTTATCCACCGAAACCCAAATTCCTGGAAGCTTTCCCCGGGTTTCTTCTCAAGATTTAGCAATGTGAGACGGTCTGGGACTATCTCAAGGTTGTATTGGAAGTGTCCTGCGAAAGCCTGTGCCAGATCATCCCAGGTGTACCACCTGCTCGGATCTTGTCTTGTATACCACTCTAATGCCGACCAGCTCAAACTCTGGCCAAAGTAAGCTATCAGTAGCTCATCTTTGCCCCCCGCTCCCCTCATTTTGCTACAAAAACCCTGTAGATGTGCCATAGGATCGCCATGACCTTCGTATAAATCGAATTTGGGCATCTTGAACCCTGCTGGTAATTGGACGTCAGGGAAAGGGCATAGATCCTTGTAAGCCACGCTGACCTGGTTGCCTAACCCGTGCATGTTCCTGAAGGACTGCTCCAGGCTTTTAAATTTCCGCATCACCTCGTCATGCTTTGGGCTCTTAGCCGGCTTTTCAATCTCCGCCGGGACCTCAAAGTGGGGATGATAGGTATGTGGCTCGGGTGCTTTGAATGTGAGTTCAGGGGGGGTTATATTGTGTATCGTGAGCCTAAAACAATGGCTCACTAGACGATCTGTGCAATGGGGCTGGGGCAGGCACCACAAAGACGGGAACATTTGGTGGAGGAGGATTTTGATTGGGTGGTAGAGCTTGGGGATCATAGGCCTCTCTTCCCTGATAGTAATGATGGCTTGGGAAACTTGTTGAAGGATCGGGAGAGGGGTATTCTGACGTGTGTCCTGATTGGAGAGTAGGAGTAACAGGTAGTTCATGCCCCTTTTGGGCTCTAGCTAAGGCTATCTGCATTTCATTCATTTCCAGCCTCATCTTTTCCATTTTTTCCATTGCTTCCTTCAGCATCTGATTTGCCGTCTTTTCCGATTCAATACTGTTGTCTGAACCAGTCATGCTTTCTGGTATGGGCCCTTTTGATCTTGTTTGATAATGGTACGGTGCCAGTACGCTTTAACAAACTAACTGATATTGGATTGGAAAAAACAACAAACTTGTCAGTGTTAGAGTCTTAACAGATATTGTAATTGCACCTCGGGGAATGCAATGTTCTTAGGCAAGTAACCATTTCTAATATGTTTTTGTTCTGACCGCGGGCATCCCAGCTTATTTATGACTCTTTTTATTGTTTTTCAAAATAGAAAACTCAATATTCCAAACACGGCCTTTTAACGCCTCGAGTACGAAGATTTTTAAGGCTGTGTGGGTCAACTAGACCAAATCTTAAACATGACCCAAAAAGTGGCCGTTTATGCAAAGTCAGCCTTCCGGCGTCCTTTTCGGGAACATTCAGCTATGTCTTGACAAAACAGCGTCACCTGACTTCTTGATTTTGACATATATATATTTTTTATTTTTATTTTTTTGCAAAAGGGGAGGTTAGACATCACCCGACTTATTTAAAATTTGACATGTTTTTTGTTTATTTATTTGTTTTTTGGTTATTTTAGCAAAAAGGAGAGGTTGGACCCGATGAGGGTTGCCTACGTATCTCACATCCGGTGAGAATCAAACCGGCGTAGTTCGCCCTCAGAAATAAAGCAAATAAGCTAACTCTTTTTTTCGAATAACAATACTTACAAAGAAAAGAGAAAATATTTCTGGATTTTGATTTTTGTTTATATATATATATATATATTGTTTTTTGAAAAGAAACGACGGCTAAATATATATATATATATATATATATATATATATATATATATTTTAACTTCTTTTCCTTTTTTTTTGGAAAGTTCAAAAAATCTTCTAAAGAAAAAAATATTTTTGGACTATTACTGTGGGTTTCTGAAAGAAATATTACAAAAGAAAAGAAAAAATATTTTTGAATTTTGAATTTTCTTTTGAACTTTTAAACAAATATTTTGAATTTTGAGAGAGATTAAAAAGAAATATTTTTGTATTATTTTTTTATTTGAGGTCTAAAAGACTGAGTAATCAAAAATATTTTTTTTGATTTTTGGAATATGGTGGGCCGGAACCGAAGAGGTTTGCCTACGTATCTCACATCCGGTGAGAATCAGACCCGCGTAATTCGGGATCATGAATAAAGTAAATAAACTAACCTCTTTTTTTTTTGAAGGAAAGACTTATAAAGAAGAAAGGGAGCATTTTGGCAAAGAAAGATTTCTAAAGATTTTTTTTTCGAATTTCGAAAGAAAAACTTCTAAAGAAGAAAGAAAATATTTTTGGAATTTTACTTAAATTTTTTTTTTTTGAATTTTGGATTTTCTTTTCAATTTTGAAAGACGAATGAAAATATTTTCGGATTTTTTGGAAGAAATTAAAAGAAAATATTTTTTATTTTTATTATTATTTTTTTAAACAATTAAAAAGACTTTCTAAAGAAATCAATAATGAAAAACAAGAAAAACTTTTTGGATTTATATATATATATATATATATTGCAACAAATAACAAAACCACGTTCAATGTACGACTCTTTTTATTTTTAAATTTGGCATTTTCATAAACAAATAAATAAATAAAAAAAAACTATTTTAAAACAAGAATATTTTTCATGGCAAGATAAACTATTTTCCTTTTCTATTTTTTTTTCTTTTTTTTTTAATAAAAAAATAAGACAGAACAACGACTCTTTTTTTTTCTATTTTTCTTTTGATTTTAATAAAATGGGCTAGTAAGACATTTTTTTTTATTTTCTCAAAATTTCGGCAGAGTTTTGACAGTATTTGGGCATTGGTTATTTTCAAAAATAAATAATTAATTCCCTAACTGCTATTTTTTTTTTCCTTTTTTTTCAACGTTCCCGAGATTCAAAAATCGGTCAACATGCGGGTTCGGAACAAATAAATGCACAGCACAAATAGGATGCATCACGATGGTCTTTTCATTTCAGGTTGCTAGTCCTGGACGGACTCAACCCCTGTGTTGAGTCCCCTAAGTCAAATGCAACATGATGCAAATATTCGTTCCTACTAGGGATCCAACATGAAGTCATGTTATTCTATGTTCAAAACCTGAGTCGGTGTTCTAGACTGTGTATCCGAGCGGACAACTCGAATCGAGGAAGGGGCAACTTTCCGGGAACCAAAGGGCCATCCGGCTTAGTAACTTATCCGGCCTCTTTCTTATTTCAAGGTATGACACTAACAGAATAGGGAGTCTCAACCAGTAAGCACATCCCTGAAGGTAAGAAGAGAAAGGTTTCGGCACAGTTTATATACAATTCAGATAATATCAAAGCGGTAAAAGCAACATTTAGCAGATTAGGCTCAAACATGTAAAAATCAGATAAAGCCAAATATAACAATTTATCTAAGCTCGAATTTCTAACCCTGAACCAGTGGTTCTGGGTTTTTAATTCCCCAGCGGAGTCGCCAGAGCTGTCACACCTCCATTTTTCGTCCCCGCAAGGGGTGAAGGAGTTTTTTCCAATTAAAGGACAATCGAAACGAGATTTGTTTGTTTATTTCAGAGTCGCCACTTGGGAGATTTAGGGTGTCCCAAGTCACCAATTTAATCCCGAATCAAGGAAAAGAACAAATCCATATTACAGTCCGCGAACCAGAAATCCGGATAGGGAATTCTGTTAACCCGGGAGAAGGTGTTAGGCATTCCCGAGTTCCGTGGTTCTAGCACGGTCGCTCAACTGTCATATTAGGCTTGTTTATCTGATTTTATACAATTATGATCTCATGTGCAAATTTTAACTCTTTACCGCTTTTATTATATTTTTAAAGGAATGTGAACATCGTTTAAAAAAAATATGTCTTTGGATTGCGTCACATGAAATGCACCCGCAATCCGGAACATATTTTATTCAATGTTTTGGGATTTGGATTTGGGTCGCATGAAATGCACACCCGAGTTTAAGAAGGTAAGATTATTAAAATGCGCCTAAAGAGTCTAACACGTTATTATCTTTGGGGAAGGCAGTGAAATTCACTAAACAGTGTAAGCACGTGATTTTTGCCCTATATGAGAATTACTCCCAAAAATTCAAAAATAAATTGATTTTCCTTGGTGTGAAATTTTGTGATATTTTGAATAATTATTTGTATTTGTCTGTGCATGTTTATTTGTTAAATTAATAAAAATACAAAAATATGTCGCATTTTGCATGTAGGATTTAATTCTACAATTGTTAGTAATTAAATTTGTTTTACAAAAAAATTAAAAATTACAAAAATAGGCATCATTTGCATTTTTAGCATTTAATATCCAAATATACAATTTTATGCTTAATTATTAAGTAATTGTGCGTTAATTGTTATTGGGAGTTAATTTGCGCTTTTATAACTTAATTTAGTTCTTAATAATAAGTTAAGTATTTTTATAATTTAGTTTTGGAGAAATAAAAGAAGAAAAGAGAGCGAAAATATAAAGAAAGTCGGAATTGGGCCTCTTTTTCGATTTCAAGCCACAGGCCCAAAAAATGGCCCAATCTTCCCTACGACCCAGTCCATTTCGAACTGGGTCGACCCAGTACCAACAACCCAACTCCCCCTCTTCATCCTATCATTTTTCATTTTTACAAAACAAAAACAAAACAAAAAAAAAAGGCCAAAAACCCTAAAACTATACTAAGTCATCCGCCACCCCCCCCCCCTCATTTTCCTTCTTCTTCCTCAAGCTCCAAAACACCCCATCCATGGCTGCCCCCCCCCACAAACCCCAGCCTGCAACGTCGACCACCCTCCCCCACGAACACCCCCTCACCCCGTCACACTCACGCACACACGCACCAACAACTCCATAGCTGCCCTCCTCCATCAAGCTTCGTCATCGTCGAGTTTGAGCTCATCCATGGCTTCCCTTACTGCGTTCAGCTGCTTCTCCTTCTTGCTGCGTTCAGCTGCTACTTCTTCTTCGTGTTTTTGTCGTCAACCCGTCACGCTGCTGCTCCGTTCTCCAAACAAACAGGCCGCCACTGCTGCCCGTTTCTGCTCCCCGCGGCTACGGCTTCAAGTCGCTTCTGCCAATGCTTCTTCTCCCGACGTCCTCCTCGACAAATTGCTGTTGCTGCTCGTCGCGGCAGTAGTTGCTGCTGTTACTCCTTTCCTCTTCGTTTCGTCAAAGTTCGAAGGTCTTTCGTTGAGTCGAAGCTCGGACAAATTTGTTTACAATCGAGTTCATCGTTGATTCATCTCCGGTTAGTTGTTTTTGAGTTTTATTTTTTGTCCATATTTCGTTTTATATTTCTCGAAGTTAAAATCGTTAAATATTTGATCCTTGTTTTGTTCGTTGTTCATCGTTGAAATAATTTTCTAGTGTGTTCATGTGTTTTGATTGAATTAATTTTCAGATTTCAAATGGAAAGTTAATTAGTGGTTTTTCATGTTTATTTCATGTTTGTTTTATTGTTTAAGTAAGAATTTGTTAGTTTGATATTTGTTAGATTCAAATTGAAATTTAATTGATTATTTCTTCAATTTGTTTCATGTTGTTATATATTTTCCAGAAATTATTAATGTTGTTTGAGTCATTTAAATCCGTCATGTTTGTTGTTTTAAAAAAATATAGATTTCATTCATGTTCATACTTTGTTTGGATGATCTTGAATCCGAATTTTGTATAGTTTGATTTCTTGTTTATCATTTATGATTATTTCTTGAATTGGTCTCATAATCTTGTTTAAAGTTTAATATAAGAATTGTTTGTTGTAATGTTGTTAGAGTAGTTGATTTTAAGTTCAATATTATTGAATTTAGAAATCTAAATATACTTGTTTGTTGTTGTTGTTGAATCCGAAAATAGGATTGTTTGTTGCTAAAATATTGTTCAATCAAATTTTAGTTGTTCTTTGTTGTTCAATTTGTGTTCATGTGATTTGTTGTTGAAATGTTGAAGAAATCATGTTCATGTGATTTGTTGTTGAAATATTGAAGAAATCATGTTCATGTGATTTGTTGTTTAAACATTGTTACAAATTGATCATATTGTCTATATTTTGGTTAAGTTTGATTAATTGATTGTTATAGCTGATGGGGTAGTTTGGTAATTTGTAGTACGTTCGGGGGTAAAATAGTAATTTGCAATAAGGTCGGAGGGGTAGTTTAGGAATTATACATTTTGTAATTTTTTATATGAAGCATGGGGGACAAAATGAAATGGGGTGGGTTGTGATATAGTTATTTAATATAAAGGGGGGACAAGACAAATTTTAGTGTGGGGGAATCTTGTATTTGTTTATGTTAGGCATGGGGGACAAAATATAATGGGGTGGTGTGATATGTTTATTTAATGTAATGGGGATGAGTGTGAAGATAATGGGTTTGGTAGGAGAAAATGGGTTAATTTTAATTGATTAAAAGATTTATGGGATGAGATATATATAGAAGTCTTGAATACAGATAAGAGAGGACAGAATACAGATAGAGAGAAAAAAAAAACGGACAGAAAGAGAGAAAAAAGAGCTGAATATTTAAGAGAGAAAGAAAAATTCCGAAAAATATTTTAAACTTTCAAATAAAAAAAACTAAAAAATAAATCTTCTGTTTTCTTTCATTGTTTGAAATCAGCATTAATTGTTGTTGTTTCATACAAGCTGGGAGCTTTTGTTTTTGGGATTACTGCTCCACTGGTTTGCAAACTCTGTTCCTGGGTTGTTATTGTTGCTGGACTGTTGTTGTTGTGTTGTATTGTTATTACTGCTGCTGATTCTCATCTTCATTTTCTTTTGCTTCCAATATCAGGTACACAACTGACACGCTGGTTATTGTAAACTGAAACATGTAGCATGAATACGAATATGAAGAGTTGAAGTTTCAGATTTAATTTAATTATATTCTAAATTTTATTTGTATATATAAATTGTTTAGCTTACTCTAATCAGAATCATGTAGCTGTTTAATATATATAGTGAAACATCAGATGATAGCTTAACGGACGAACTATCTATATATTGCCTAAAAATAAATAAATTGTGTAGTAACTTCGTCTAGTTAATTCGCTATTGTTGGATGATTACCACGTCTCAAAAACACGTTAGTTTATCAAAATAGACCATTTTGGAACTTGGAGGAATGTTGTTTAATTAAATATTTCTAGTTAATTTCAGCATGTAAATAAATTAAGACATTTTTTTATTTTATTTTGTAGAGACAAATTTAATAGAAAATAATGTAGGCATTTTAGGATTGTCTTTTAAAAATAAATGAGACGAGCCTCGCCGAATAAAAATACAAAATTGTGGGGCCCTCGATAAATGTTTAATTAAAATTAATTAGACTTTGGGATGAGCCGTTTAGCAAAATTTCACGGCCTTACCCAGAAATAATAATACGTTAATTGCTTTAAGCGCGCATTTTAATAAGCTTACCTTCTTAAACTCGGGTGTGCATTTCATGCGACCTAAATCCAAATCCCAAAACATTGAATAAATGTGCTTCAGATTGCGGGTGCATTTCATGTGACGCAGTCCAAAGACATGTTTTAAATGATGTTCACATTCTTTTAAAATAATAATTATAAAAGCGGTAAAAAGTTAAAATTTGCACATAAGTTCATATTTGTATAAAATCAGATAATCAAGCCGAATATAACAGTTGAGCGACCGTGCTAGAACCACGGAACTCGGGAATGCCTAACACCTTCTCCCGGGTTAACAGAATTCCTTATCCGGATTTCTGGTACGCAGACTATAATATGGAGTCATTCTTTTCCTCGATTCGGGATTAAAATTGGTGACTTGGGACACCCTAAATCTCCCAAGTGGCGACTCTGAAATAAATAAATAAATTCCGTTTCGATTGTCCTTTAATTGGAAAAAACTTCTTCACCCCTCGCGGGGCGGAAAAATGAGGTGTGACAGCTCTGGGAACTCTGCTGGGGAATTTTTCTATGAACCAGAACCACTGGTTCAGGGTTAGAAATTCGAGCTTAGATAAATTGTTATATTTGGCTTTATCTGATTTTTACATGTTTGAGCCTAATGTGCTAAATGCTACTTTTACCGCTTTGATATTATTTGACTGTATATATAAACTGTGCCGAACCCTTCTCTCTTCACCTCCGGGGATGTGCTTACTGGTTGAGACTCCTTATTCTGTTAGTGTCATACCCTGAAATAAAAAAGAGACTCGGACAAGTTACGAAGCCGGATGGCCTTTTGGTTCCCGGTAAGTTGCCCCCTCCTTGACTTGAGTTGTCCGCTCGGGTACACAGTCTAGAACACCGACTCAGGTCTTGAACATAAAATAACATGACTTCATGCCGGATCCCTAGTAGGAACGATTATTTGCATCATGTTGCATTTGACTTAGGGGACTCAACACAGGGGTTGGGTCTGTCTAGGGCTAGCAACCTGAAATGAAAAAGACCATCTTGATGCATCCTATGTGCTACATGTTGCATTCCTTCAAGGGTAAAAGGGTCATTTGGCGGACCAATGATAATTGAGAGTGAATGAAAAGGAAAAAAAAAGGAAAAAGAGCGGGTGAAGTGCGAAGATAAAGCAAATAGGGTCCGGTTATGTTTTGTTACATTTTTATTTTAAAAAAAAAATTAAAAAAAAATGATGAAAAATTCAAAAAAAAAATTCGTTGCACTTTTTATCATTTTTGAAAAATCAAAAATAAAAAAAGGAAAAAGAAAATCCAAAAGATTTTACATGTTTCATCACCTTTTAAGAAAAAGCAAAAGAAAAAAAAATATGTTTTCTCAGAATTAGTTATTTTTTTATTCTCACCTGTATCCAATCTGCCCGAACTACGCGGGTTTAATTCTCACCGGATGTGAAATACGTAGGCAACCCACATCGGGTCCAACCCCATCTTTTGCTAAAATAGCCAAAAACAAATAAATAAAAAAAATATGTCAAATTTTAATTTTGTCATAAAGAAGTCGGGTGACATTGTTTTATCAAGACATAGCCGAATGTTCCCGAAAGGGACGCCGGAAGGCTGACTTTGCATAAACAGCCACCTTTGGGTCATTTTTTAAGATTTGGTCCAGTTGACCCACACAGCCTTAAAAATCTTCGTCCCCGAGGCGTTGAAAGGCCGTGTTTGCAATATTGAGTTTTCTAATTTGAAAAAGATAAAAAGAGTCATAAATAAGTCAGGTGATGTTGTTTTGTCATAAATAGCCGAATGTTCCCGAAAGGGACGCCGGAAGGCTGACCTTGCATAAAACAACCACTTTTGGGTCATGTTAGGATTTTGGTCTAGTTGACCCACACAGCCTTAAAAATCTTCGTCCCCGAGGCGCTGAAAGGGTCGTTTTTGCAACACCAGGGTTTTATTGTAATTTGAAAAGAAAAAAAAACAAAGAGTCGGCGGTCAGGTGAATACCGTTTGAATTTTGTCATAATAAGCCGAGCCAGCTCCGGCCGCGTCTTAAACCGTTCTTGCCGAAATAGCCTTAGAGTATCTTTCAGTTGTTGAAAGGCTATTTTCGTAAAAGAACGGACAAGTTTGTAAAGTGTCAAAATAATCCTCCCCGGCCTCAAAATTCATGTGAGATTTGGAAGGGGCCACATTTGCAAAATAGCCGTTTGGTTGCATTTGTCAAACGGGGAAAGAAACTGGCCGTTTATAAATCTTTTGACTAGAATATGTGAGTTGTTTGATTTTTTGAGTGTTGGTCATCTTTCAACCTTTGAAACCCAGTTTGTTTTATTATGAAAATTGATAAAGAAAAAAAAATGTTTCATTGCTTTTACCTTTCATTTTGTCCGAACTACGCAAGGTCTGATTCATGCGGGGTCATGATACGTAGGCAATCTCCATAAGATTCGACCACGACAAAAAAAATGATGAAAAAGAATGAAGAAAAAAAAAGAAAAAAAAATGAATGAAAAAAATTGAAAAAAAGAAAAATGAAAAAAAATGAAAAAAAAGATGTTAATAATGGGGATCGACTGAGTCCATTCTAACCTGTTTTGTTTTGAATCGCAAAGAAAGAAGGTGGTTGGTTAGTGGTAAGCCGGAAATACAAGACCCAGAAGCACACTTTGCGGGGATCAGGCCTGATAACAGAAGCACTCGAATCCTATTGGGACTTGTTGACTAAGGTTGATGATATCGAAGTTGGAAATGGTCTGGACAATACTGATGCAAAGCTCAGTGGCTAAAGATGCCAATTTTGATAAAGTGGGAGGACGCTCCGTTCCTTGGTTAGCAAAAGAGAAGCTGGTGGTGGCTTATTTTGTTGTCATTTCTGTTGTCCGGATTATTCTTAGGGTTGTAATCCGAATATGGTCTTGTGTCAAACCTTCTTATCTTTTCATTTTGTCATATGAGTTTGTTTAAGTTTTGTCCAGGCTGTTTTAGGATTTTATTCTGGTTTGTTTTGTTTGTTTTATTATTCAAACCATTTCGCCGGTAGTCTAAAACAAAAGCCAGTCTTTATTATTTTCAGTCATCCTTTTTGTTTAGTCCTTTTATCATTTTTGTTCAAGCGCCGATTCTCGTGACATGACATGCGCACACAGTTTGGGCCTAATCTTAAAAGTTAATCATAAAAACCCTTGGAAGGTGATCAAAGCATTTAAAGGAAATAAGAACGGTTTGAGATTATATTAAGCCCGAGTCATGTGGAACTGGGGCATGTAAAACATAAAGAAAACCGTTAAATACAAGATTCGCCAAATTGGCATGAGGGTCGTTCATGAGAATGAGAGTGTCGCCCAGCAGTGCTTTAGAAATGACAAATGAAAAAGCAAGTGTTTAACATAATTATCAAGTCCAGCACCATCGGAAGAGACTATAAATCTATGATCAATTGTGTTGTTTGCACTTGACATGTTTTGAAGACTGGAATGACGAAGGCATTTTGTTCTGCTATCTAAACACTTTATCCTTCGTTACCCCCTTTGAGCCTTATTTATTTTCTTTCATACCCCTCGTTCGGAATCAATAGCAACGACTAGGAAATACGAGCCTGGAAGGTAAAAAAATCAAAAAAAAAACGAAAAAAAGAAGAAGAGAAAAATGATAACAAAAAAAAAGTCAAATGAAAACAGAGGAATTGGGAACTACGTTTGACCTGATTCCTCAAAGAGGATACGTAGGCGCTTCACGGCTCGGTCATAGTTTTGAAAAATGAAAAATCAATTAAAATATCCCCAAGCAAGAAACTGGGGCAAAAGTTGCGTTTGTGGTAAATAAATCTAGTTCCGAAAGTTGTAACTAATAACCCAGAATTAATGCATTTTTGAGCCTTTAATACCCTTTTTTTTCTAGCCCTATCCAAAACCCACATTACGGTCCAAAGAAAGACCTTCTGACCAGTCTTCAAAAGATGCCAAGTCAGACAAATGAGAGTCTTACCGGCGAACATAACATTCTGTTCCACAGCAGAAAGGACTCTAATCTCCAGCAGAGAGAGTCATACCGGCAACACTCCAAATCCCCAGCTGGAAAGTGATACAAATGAGAGAGTCTTATCGGTGAAAACCTTCACAGGCACCATAAGGCGATGAAAGCTGAGAGAAAAACCAAAATGAGAGAGGCTTGATAGTGAAAACCCTTCGGGCACTACAAGTCGAATAAGATTGAGAACCAGATGAGGAATTGTCAATTGAAGGTCTTGAAAGATGACTGACAGCGGAGGATAGGCCACATGTGCAAGTCATGACCATTAGAGTCGGTATCTGCGTTTGATAGGTTTTTATTTATAGTTTCTTTTGTTAAAGAGTCATCGTTTTCCTTTTATCTTTTTCCTTTCATAGAAAAATTCCCCAGTAGAGCCTGTTTGGTCAAAACCAGTGGGAAATGACTTCAAAATGGGCCATCAACTCTCCAATCATGCAAGATGAGATCTGACTAGTACATCCAAGTGGTATAGTCAGCAAGGAACAAGCGCGAGGCCAGTGTCAAAAAAAATATCCCCAGCAAAAGGGAGTTGACAAAAGGATTGACGAGTGTCAAGAGGGATATCCCAGCCGAAATCAAAGGTTGTTAAACCTCAAGACCAAGGCCCGTGGACAAAGCAACGAGAGCAGTGAGCATGATTTGGGAAATTCATACGATACTAAAAGATCGGTGAAGTGCAAGTTTCCAGGCTATGTCACAAAAGAAAGGGATTATCCCTAGCAAATAATATCATCCCCAACAAGTTGTGGAACAAAGAGCAAGGAAGGAGAAAGGGAAAACCAGCCCAGCAGGAGTATCACAACCAATCACCGCGTTTTGAACTACCAAATTTTGTTTGATTTGAAACAGGTAAAGGAAATGGCATTGATGACAAAAATGCATGCCACAAGGGATATTGTCAAACTGGGGCAGAAAATTTTCTGGAAGTCAGGTACCCATTCGGGGAAGAATAAAGATAACGCCAGTCTCAAGGAAAGTGGTCTTAGAACCAGTGTTTCCCCCAACATAATAAGTTTCAATGGAGGAAGTTGTTCCCCAGCAAAGGGATGAAACTTGAGCTCAGAAAAGCAAGAGGCCAGCATCATTCCTAACAGCCTTTCGAAGAGTGAAGCACTAGTTCTAAAGGAATCAAAATCTCCCAGCGGTGTTATCCTCGACAGTGTTATCCCCAGCTGATAACATTTTATCCCCCAACAGGTAAGTAAGTATTTCAACGAGAGTGTTATCCCTAGTAGTTTCGAGGAGTCCAACACAAGTTTGGTGAAAATCGGTATCCTCAGCGACTCCTTTCGGGGAAAGGCAAAACGAGTCTCAAGGGAGGCAATCTTCGAAGGAAAAAGCTATGCGAAAAAAAAAAGAAAAACAAAACAAAAAAAAGAATAAAAAAAGGGAAGTAGTTTGCAGAGGAATGAAACATCCTACTCAAAAGGAAGTAATTTTGGAAGGAGTAAGATAACATATTTACTCAGCAGATTTATCCTCATCAGTGTTATCCTTAGCAGGGTTACTCAGCAGTTCGCAGTGTTATCCCCAGCGGGTCATCGAGATGTAGAAGCATCCTCGACAGAGTTTCGACCAAGTTTCAAGAGGGTCAGACAACCCAGAGTGGGTAAGGAAGAAAAGGAAAATTCATCCCTAGCAAAATAATCCCCAGCAATTTCGAGGGAAGACAACACAGGTAAGTAAATAATTCAGGAAGAAGGAAATGGTTCACGCATAGGAGAGGCATTTCCTCCTAAGTCTAGTTTCACCCATATGAGATGCATTTCCTCCTAAGTTTACTTTTACCCCATAGGAGATGCATTTCCTCCTAAGTTTAGTCTTACTCATAGGAGAGGCATTTCCTCATAAGTTGTTGTTTAACCAATAGGAGACGCATTTCCTCCTAAGTTTAGTTTTACCCATAGGAGATGCATTTCCTCCTAAGTTTGTTTTTACCCATAAGAGAGGCATTTCCTCCTAAGTTTGTTAGTTTCACCCATAGGAGATGCATTTTCTCCTAAGTTTGTTTCACCCATAGCAGATGCATTTCCTCCTAAGTTTAGCTTCATTCATAGGAGATGCATTTCTTCCTAAGTTAGTTTTTACCCATAGGAGACGCATTTCCTCCTAAGTTTAGTTTCACCCATGGGAGATGCATTTCCTCCTAAGTTTGTTTCACCCATAGGAGAGGCATTTCCTCCTAAGTTTAGTTTCATTCATAGGAGATGCATTTCCTCCTAAGTTTAGTTTCACCCATAGGAGATGCATTTCCTCCTAAGTTTGTTTTAGTTTCACCCATAGGAGATGCATTTCCTCCTAAGTTTGTTTTTACCCATAGGAGAGGCATTTCCTCCTAAGTTGTTGTTGAAATCAGGAGTCCGCCTGGAGAACAGAGACATACTTTTCAAGTTTGACGTCAGGGGTCCACCTGAAGAATGGAGGCATACAGTTTAATTTTCAAAAAGCAGGAGTCCGCCTGGAGAATAGAGACATTCAATTTTAAATTTAGCAATCAGGAGTCCACCTGGAGAACAGAGACATACTTTTCAAGTTTGACATCAGGAGTCCGCTTGAAGAACAGAGACATACAGTTTAAATTTTAAAAAAAGTCAGGAGTCCGCCTGGAGAATAGAGACATTCCATTTCAAATTTAGCAATCAGGAGTCCGCCTGGAGAACAGAGGCATACATTTCAGTCTTTTCATTTCAAGTGTTGAAGTTGGGAGCCCGCCCATAGAACAGAGGCATACATTTCAGTCTTTTCATTTCAAGTGTTGAAGTTGGGAGCCCGCCCATAGAACAGAGGCATACATTTCAGTCTTTTCATTTCAAGTGTTGAAGTTGGGAGCCCGCCCATAGAACAGAGGCATACATTTCAGTCTTTTCATTTCAAGTGTTGAAGTTGGGATTTATTGGTTGAATTCAGGAGCCCGTCTGAAGAACGGAATGACGTTTATTTTAAAAGTTGTTTGTTTGAAGTTGGGAGACCGCCCATAGAACAGAGGCATACATTTCAGTCTTTTCATTTCAAGTGTTGAAGTTGGGAGCCCGCCCATAGAACAGAGGCATACATTTCAGTCTTTTCATTTTCAGTTGTTGAAGTTGGGAGCCCGCCCATAGAACAGAGGCATACATTTCAGTCTTTTCATTTCAAGTGTTGAAGTTGGGAGCCCGCCCATAGAACAGAGGCATACATTTCAGTCTTTTCATTTTCAGTTGTTGAAGTTGGGAGCCCGCCCATAGAACAGAGGCATACATTTCAGTCTTTTCATTTCAAGCGTTGAAGTTGGGAGCCCGCCCATAGAACAGAGACATACATTTTAGTCTTTTCATTTCAAATGTTGAAGTTGGGAGCCCGCCCATAGAACAGAGGCATACATTTCAGTCTTTTCATTTCAAATGTTGAAGTTGGGAGCCCGCCCATAGAACAGAGGCATACATTTCAATCTTTTCATTTCAAGTGTTGAAGTTGGGAGCCCGCCCATAGAACAGAGGCATACATTTCAGTCTTTTCATTTCAAATGTTGAAGTTGGGAGCCCGCCCATAGAACAGAAGCATACATTTCAATCTTTTCATTTCAAGTGTTGAAGTTGGGAGCCCGCCCATAGAACAGAGGCATACATTCAGTCTTTTCATTTCAAGTGTTGAAGTTAGGAGCCCGCCCATAGAACAGAGGAATACATTCAGTCTTTTCATTTCAAGTATTGAAGTTGGGAGCCCGCCCATATAACGGAGGAATACATTCAGCATTAATTTTCAAGTATTGAAGTTGGGAGCCCGCCCATACAACAGAGGCATACATTTTAAGATCGAGTCAGAGGACAATAAAACAGAGGGTTACAATAGGAATCCCCAGCAGGAAACAATAAAATTCCCCGGCACCGGGAAGCAGAAGGTTGCAACAAGAGGTCCCAGCACAAACTCAAGTGCATGTGTCAAAAAGAAGAAAAGCACCGGGAAAAATGCAAGCAGACAAGAAAGCAAGGCAACAAGAAAAATTGAAGTCTAGCCTAGCTTCTTGTTTTCTTTTAAACACGGTGTAACAAGGAGATCGGTAAGCAGTGGTAATAGCATGCAACAACAGTAACATTGCAGTCCCACGGTAGTCCCAGCTACCAAAACTTCCCGAACAACATTGACCTGATTCCTGTTTAGCCCAGGATATGTAGGAAACCTTTGAAGCAAAGGTTCGGTCAAATCTTTTTCAAAAAAATGCTTCACACGGAGTACTCGGATGGGCAAAAATCGCTCGCTTTATCTTTGCACGAAAACCCTTCGTGTCTTCGGGCAAAGAGGGGCAGCTGTAAGCACGTGATTTTTGCCCTATATGAGAATTACTCCCAAAAATTCAAAAATAAAATGATTTTTCTTGGTGTGCAATTTTGTGATATTTTGAATAATTATTTGTATTTGTCTGTGCATGTTTATTTGTTAAATTAATAAAAATACAAAAATATGTCGCATTTTGCATGTAGGATTTAATTCTACAATTGTTAGTAATTAAATTTGTTTTACAAAAAAATTAAAAATTACAAAAATAGGCATCATTTGCATTTTTAGCATTTAATATCCAAATATACAATTTTATGCTTAATTATTACTTAATTGTGCGTTAATTGTTATTGGGAGTTAATTTGCGCTTTTATAACTTAATTTAGTTCTTAATAATAAGTTAAGTATTTTTATAATTTAGTTTTAGAGAAATAAAAGAAGAAAAGAGAGCGAAAATATAAAGAAAGTCGGAATTGGGCCTCTTTTTCGATTTCAAGCCACAGGCCCAAAACATGGCCCAATCTTCCCTACGACCCAGTCCATTTCGAACTGGGTCGACCCAGTACCAACAACCCAACTCCCCCTCTTCATCCTATCATTTTTCATTTTTACAAAACAAAAACAAAACAAAAAAAAAAGGCCAAAAACCCTAAAACTATACTAAGTCATCCGCCACCCCCCCTCATTTTCCTTCTTCTTCCTCAAGCTCCAAAACACCCCATCCATGGCTGCCCCCCCACAAACCCCAGCCTGCAACGTCGACCACCCTCCCCCACGAACACCCCGTCACACTCACGCACACACGCACCAACAACTCCATAGCTTCCCTCCTCCATCAAGCTTCGTCATCGTCGAGTTTGAGCTCATCCATGGCTTCCCCTACTGCGTTCAGCTGCTTCTCCTTCTTGCTGCGTTCAGCTGCTACTTATTTTTCGTGTTTTTGTCGTCAACCCGTCGCGCTGCTGCTCCGTTCTCCAAACAAACAGGCCGCCACTGTTGCCCGTTTCTGCTTCCCGCGGCTACGGCTTCACGTCGCTTCTGCCGATGCTTCTTCTCCCGACGTCCTCCTCGACAAATTGCTGCTGCTGCTCATCGCGGCAGTAGTTGCTGCTGTTACTCTTTTCCTCTTCGTTTCGTCAAAGTTCGAAGGTTTTTCGTTGAGTCGAAGCTCGGACAAATTTGTTTACAATCGAGTTCGTCGTTGATTCATCTCCGGTTAGTTGTTTTTGAGTTTTATTTTTTGTCCATATTTCGTTTTATATTTCTCGAAGTTAAAATCGTTAAATATTTGATCCTTGTTTTGTTCGTTGTTCATCGTTGAAATAATTTTCTAGTGTGTTCATGTGTTTTGATTGAATTAATTTTCAGATTTCAAATGGAAAGTTAATTAGTGGTTTTTCATGTTTATTTCATGTTTGTTTTATTGTTTAAGTAAGAATTTGTTAGTTTGATATTTGTTAGATTCAAATTGAAATTTAATTGATTATTTCTTCAATTTGTTTCATGTTGTTATATATTTTCCAGAAATTATTAATGTTGTTTGAGTCATTTAAATCCGTCATGTTTGTTGTTTTAAAAAAATATAGATTTCATTCATGTTCATACTTTGTTTGGATGATCTTGAATCCGAATTTTGTATAGTTTGATTTCTTGTTTATCATTTATGATTATTTCTTGAATTGGTCTCATAATCTTGTTTAAAGTTTAATATAAGAATTGTTTGTTGTAATGTTGTTAGAGTAGTTGATTTTAAGTTCAATATTATTGAATTTAGAAATCTAAATATACTTGTTTGTTGTTGTTGTTGAATCCGAAAATAGGATTGTTTGTTGCTAAAATATTGTTCAATCAAATTTTAGTTGTTCTTTGTTGTTCAATTTGTGTTCATGTGATTTGTTGTTGAAATGTTGAAGAAATCATGTTCATGTGATTTGTTGTTGAAATATTGAAGAAATCATGTTCATGTGATTTGTTGTTTAAACATTGTTACAAATTGATCATATTGTCTATATTTTGGTTAAGTTTGATTAATTGATTGTTATAGCTGATGGGGTAGTTTGGTAATTTGTAGTACGTTCGGGGGTAAAATAGTAATTTGCAATAAGGTCGGAGGGGTAGTTTAGGAATTATACATTTTGTAATTTTTTATATGAAGCATGGGGGACAAAATGTATTGGGGTGGGTTGTGATATAATTGTTTAATATAAAGGGGGGACAAGACAAATTTTAGTGTGGGGGAATCTTTTATTTGTTTATGTTAGGCATGGGGGACAAAATATAATGGGGTGGTGTGATATGTTTATTTAATGTAATGGGGATGAGTGTGAAGATAATGGGTTTGGTAGGAGAAATGGGTTAATTTTAATTGATTAAAAAATTTATGGGATGAGATATATATAGAAGTCTTGAATACAGATAAGAGAGGACAGAATACAGATAGAGAGAAAAAAAACGGACAGAAAGAGAGAAAAAAAGAGCTGAATATTTAAGAGAGAAAGCAAAATTCCGAAAAATATTTTAAACTTTCAAATAAAAAAAAACTAAAAAATAAATCTTCTGTTTTCTTTCATTGTTTGAAATCAGCATTAATTGTTGTTGTTTCATACAAGCTGGGAGCTTTTGTTTTTGGGATTACTGCTCCACTGGTTTGCAAACTCTGTTCCTGGGTTGTTATTGTTGCTGGACTGTTGTTGCTGTGTTGTATTGTTATTACTGCTGCTGATTCTCATCTTCATTTTCTTTTGCTTCCAATATCAGGTACACAACTGACACACTGGTTATTGTAAACTGAAACATGTAGCATGAATACGAATATGAAGAGTTGAAGTTTCAGATTTATTTTAATTATATTCTAAATTTTATTTGTATATATAAATTGTTTAGCTTACTCTAATCAGAATCATGTAGCTGTTTAATATATATAGTGAAACATCAGATGATAGCTTAACGGACGAACTATCTATATATTGCCTAAAAATAAATAAATGGTGTAGTAACTTCGTCTAGTTAATTCGCAATTGTTGGATGATTACCACGTCTCAAAAACACGTTAGTTTATCAAAATAGACCATTTTGGAACTTGGAGGAATGTTGTTTAATTAAATATTATTGGTTAATTTCAGCATGTAAATAAATTAAGACATTTTTTTATTTTATTTTGTAGAGACAAATTTAATAGAAAATAATGTAGGCATTTTAGGATTGTCTTTTAAAAATAAATGAGACGAGCCTCGCCGAATAAAAATACAAAATTGTGGGGCCCTCGATAAATGTTTAATTAAAATTAATTAGACTTTGGGATGAGCCGTTTAGCAAAATTTCACGGCCTTACCCAGAAATAATAATACGTTAATTGCTTTAGGCGCGCATTTTAATAAGCTTACCTTCTTAAACTCGGGTGTGCATTTCATGCGACCCAAATCCAAATCCCAAAACATTGAATAAATGTACTTCGGATTGCGGGTGCATTTCATGTGATGTAATTCAAAGACATGTTTAAACAATGTTCACATTCTTTTAAAATAATAATAGTAAAGCGGTAAAAAGTTAAAATTGGCACATAAGTTCATATTTGTATTAAAATCAGATAAATAAGCCGAATATGATAGTTGAGCGACCGTGCTAGAACCACGGAATTCGGGAATGCCTAACACCTTCTCCCGGGTTAACAGAATTCCTTATCCGGATTTCTGGTACGCAGACTATAATATGGAGTCATTCTTTTCCTCGATTCGGGATTAAAATTGGTGACTTGGGACACCCTAAATCTCCCAAGTGGCGACTCTGAAATAAATAAATAAATCCCGTTTCGATTGTCCTTTAATTGGAAAAAACTCCTTCACCCCTCGCGGGGCGGAAAAAGGAGGTGTGACAAACAGTCCATCCCGAATTCTAAATATTCAATTAAACATTTATTGAGGGCCCCGCAATTGATGCGTTTTATTGGACGAGGCTCATCTCATTTATTTTTAAAGGACAATCCTAAAATGCCTACATTTTTCTCTATTAAATTTGTCTCTACAAAATGAAAGAGAAAATGTCTTAATTTATTTACATGCTTGAGTTATTATAGTTGAGTTTCGAATATGATTCATAAAATCTGAAAATAATGCAAACAGGATAGTCCGTTGCCAATGCGGGCCCATGCCCAACGTGTATGGCATAAAACTAGACTTGGGCCATCTTATTCACATGTTACTACCTAGTTACATTATACTAGGCATGTTTACAGTTTATCAAATTAAAAAAAACTTAGCAATCTAATTTTAATTCTAGACCATTTACATACTGAAATTAACCAATAGTATTTAACTAAACAATATTCCTATAAGTTCAGGAATGATTTATTCGTTTGATGAACTAACGTGCTTTTTAAAACATGGTAATCATCCAACAATAACAAATTAACTAGACGGAGTTACTACACCATTTATTTATTTTTTAGTCAATATATAGATAGTTCGTCCGTTAAGCTATCGTCAGATGTTCCACTATATATATTAAACAACTACATGATTCTGATTAGAGTAAGCTAAATAATTCATATTTACAAATAAAATTCAGAATATAATTAAAATAAATTTAGAACTTCAACTCTGCATTTTCGTATTCATGCTTCATGTTTCAGTTTACAGTAACCAGCGTGTCAGTTGTGTACCTTATATTGAAAGCAAAAGAAAAGGGAGATCAACAGAAATTCAGTAGCATACAACAACAACAACACCCAACAACCAGTAACAACCAGCAACGAGAAACCAATGACGGATTTTAAAATAAAAACAAAAATCCAGCAACATCAACAACAATCAACGGACAGAAGCCAAGGGAATCTTTTCAGATTTGAAAGACTAATTAATGTTCTAACCCTTAATTTCTTAATCCGTATATCAGAATACTTAAATTGTATATCAGGTGTATACTACTCACTCTTTTAATTTCCAGAAGGTTATTATTTGTATTTTTGGAAGTCTTAATATTTTCGGAATTTTTCTCTCTCTTCAATGTTAAGCTCTCTCTTTCTTCTTTCTGTATCTTTTCTATCCTCTTTTTTTCTCTTGTCCTCCTTCTTCTTAAAAATCTGATCAAGTCTCTTATTTATTTCCCATCCCAAACCCTTTAATCAATTAATAAAACAACCATTTTCTCCTACCAAACCCACTACTAGTTAAAAAATACAATTATTATTTATTTAAACAACTTTTCTTGAGCCCCGCAATCCCACTATGTCTTGTTCCCCATGCTTACATTAAACAAATACATTATTCCCCACCATTATATCTCGTCCCCCTATTATTGATTATTTTAATATTATTTTAATCCTAATTGACAGTTCACTCAAAATAAATAATTGTTCAGAATTTTAATTCCAAAAATACCCCTCTAACCTTACTGAAATTACCATTTTACCCCTAAACGTACTGCAAATTACCAAACTACCCCCATCAGCTATAACCAATTCACCTAATTAATTTCAACCAAAATACAGCAAATATGACCAATTTCTAAACAAGTTTCAACAACCTCAAACTATATGATGAACAACAAAGAAACAACATGAATTATTTTGACTGAACAATGTTTTTACACAACAAACCTATTTTCAGATTCACCAACAATAACAAACAAATATATTCAAAGCATGAGCTCAAATTCAAATTAAACTTTGAACAAAATAAATAAACAGATTTAAATCACTAAACTCAAATAATCAATTGATCTTTAAATTAAATCCAACAAAATTATAACAAAGATACATGATTCAAACTAAAAAAGTTAAAAACTTAAAACATAAACTCACATTAAATCACTGAATTAACATGAACTTCAAACAAAAAATGAACATGAATTATATCCAAATTAAATAACAAAGAACGGATTCAAGCGATTTAAACTAACACTCTTCTATATTAAAATTAAATCCTTTTAAACAAACTGAAAAATAATTAATTGAATCTTCAACTTAAATCTAACAACATTATAATTAAACTAACAATTTCTATCTAAAAAAAATAAGAAAAAAAAATGAAACAAACTGAAAGATAAAAAAAAAACGATGAACATGAAATTAATATCAAACATATCTAATTTTAGATCCGAAAATATCAAACAAATTACGGACAAAAATGAAACTCGAACCCACTAACCGAAACGAAATGACGAAGAACTTGGATGAAAACAAATCTGTCCGGAAACGATTATCGCACCAAAATAACTCGACGCCGAAGACGACCACGAACGGACCATCGAAGAAGATGGTCATTTGGTATCCGTCGAAGCTGGACGAAGCAGAATCATCGAGCAGCAGCAATTCGCCAGTAGCCATGGCAGAAACACCACGACGGAGCAGCAGCGACAGTTAAGCAGCAACAACGACGGGTGATAAAGAAGAAGCAACATGCGGCAACAATGGTGAAGCTGGAAGAAGCAGAAGCATCGGGCAGCAACAAAGGACGCAGTCATGGCAGCAACAGGTGACGAAGATCTACGAAGAAGAAGCAACAGGCAGCAGCCATGTTGGACGCAGCAGCCATGGTAGCGAGGAGTGACGAAGAAGAAGAAGCAGCAACGTTTGGAGCTTCGACGAGGAAGAAGAAAACGCAGCGAGGGGTGGTTGTTTGTCGAGGGAGGCAGCCATGGTTGATGAGGGGCGTTGGAGAAGAAGAAGAAGAGAGTTGTTTGGACGTGAAGGAACAGAAGCAGCGGGTAGCCATGGTTGGGTTTTGGTGAAGCTTTGGAGAAGAAGAAGAGAGGGGGGGGGCGGATGGTTAGGTCTTGTTTTTTTTAGGTTTAGTTTTTTTTTTTTTTTTGTGAAATGTAAGATAGGGAAATAGGGGTGTTGGGTATTTGGGTTATGGACTGGGTCGACCCGGTTTGGAATGGACCGGGTCGTAGGGATGGTTGGATATTTTTTGGACCTGTGGTTTGAATTTGAAGAAGAGGCCCAATTCCGATTTTCTTTATTTTTTTGCTCTCTTTTCTTCTTTTATTTTTCTAAAACTAAATTCTAAAAATCCTTAAACTATCATATAGAACTAAATTAATTTATAAAAGCGCAAATTAACTCCCAATAACAATTAACACACAATTAAGTAATAATTAAGCATAAAACTGTACAATTGGACATTAAATGCTAAAAATGCGAAAGATGCCTATTTTTGTAATTTTGATTTTTGTAAAACAAACTTAATTGCTAACAATTGTAAACTTAAATCCTAAACGCAAATGCGACGTATTTTTTATATTTTTTATTAATTTATAAAATAAACATGCACAGACAAAAATGCAAACAATACAAATAACACAAAATTCACAACAATTGCAAACAACAAAAAAAATTGTTTTATTTTTTGGATTTTTTTCGGGAGTAATTCTCATATAGGGCAAAAATCACGTGCTTACAGCTGCCCTATCCTTAGACTGATCTGGGATTGCAGGCTATACATGAATAATCTCTAGGACCTGATCAACATGCACTCGCTGCTCAGGAGTGCGTGCGGCGGGAGTCTGTGCTCCTCCCCAGGCCTGAGATGTAGTTGCAACAAGGGGAAGCAACCCTACCTGAGCCAGAGTGGTGTACATGCTCATGAACTGTGCAAGAGTCTCCTGGAGGGTTGGAGTACTAGTAGCAGTAGGCGTATCAGGTTCCTGAACTCCGGCTGGAACCGCTGGTGGCACCTCGGTGGTAGCTCGCGTGAGTGCTCTAGCTGCACCACGTGCACGTCCTCAGCCTCCACCCCGACCCCGACCTCTGACGGCTCCAGTAGGGGGTGTGAGTGCCTGATCATCTTTGGTAGCACGTGTCCTCACCATCTATGAGAGAATAGAAGAAAAAAGTTTAGAATTGTGATATCAAAAATCTCGCACAACAAGGAAATCAAATTAAGTGGAATTATCCTAAAAATTACATAGCCTCTCGTAGATAAGTACAGACATCTCCATAACGATCCGCGAGACTCTAATAAACCGTCTTGTGATTCATGACTCCTATGAACCTAGAGCGCTGATACCAAGTTGTCACGACCCGAGTTCACCCTCCGTGAACTGTCGTGATGGCACCTAGTCTTTACGACTAGGTAATCCTAACAAATTGCGGAAAAAGAAACAACAGAAATAAACTAGGCAAAACTGTAGAAAAATATCAAAATGAAGCGTTTAAGATGCCGCTCGGCATATACAATACAACTCTCAAGCTGAAACTACATTTCCCAAAACCCGGAATCTCATAAAATCACAAGCTATTGAATATCTACAAGTGTATAACTCCAGAATGTCTAAACAAAAGTAAATACAGAAGGGCTAATACTATGACAGAGAATGGAAATGGACTCCTCGATCTGTGGACGCAACAGATATACCTCGAAGTCTTTGGAGAATCGCCTCGCCTCAAGGGTAGTAGGTCTGATTCGAAGTACCTGGATCTGCACATGAAAAACATGCGCAGAAAGGGCATGAGCACAGCACAACGGTACTCAGTAAGTGTCGCACCTAACTTCGGTCGAGTAGTGACGAGGTCAGGGTCCTACTGAGCTTAAATGATAAACAAGGTATAATAGTAAAGGATAAGACAATATAATTAAGTGCAACAGTAAGAAGTAACACAGGATAGAAAGAACAACAACAACTAACAGAGACAAAATAATCACAGAAAGGAATACAGCTCAACGTAGGGATAACAACCGAGGATCTCCCAAGATACCGTCTTGTAGTCCCAAATATAATATCCAGTGGATCTCCCAGGTTCCGTCCCGTAGTCCAACTCATAATGCACGGGGATCTCCCTAAATACCGGTCCGTAGTCCTAAATGTAAATACTCAGTACTGGGAGAATCTACCAGGTGCAGTCCCGTAGTTCTAACATAAAAGTGCAGGGGATCTCCCAGAATACCGATCCGTAGTCCCAAAGTAAACACACAACAACAACATGAAAAACACTCAATTCTATTCATTTACATACCAAGGTAAAATAGGTATTTCTAACCTAGCATGCTGCACAGAATCCAAATAAGGCAGTTTGAGCAAGTAAATCAATTAAGTCAATTAGACTCAAATCTATTCAATTCAATTACATAATGTAAATATAACTTCAAGTAATTGATTCCACAAATAAATTCTAAGCTAATATGCGAAATTAGGTAAAATGACCAAAATGCCCCTAGGCCCACGTCTCGGAATCGAGTAAAAGTTACGGATTATGAACCCTCATTCACTCACGAGTCTAACCATACAAAAATTATCCAAACCCAATGTCAAATCCCCAATCAAAACTCGAAAAATAGGTTTAAGAACTTTTTCCAAAATTTTCTCCAATTTCTCACCCCAAACCGAATTTAGATGATGAATTCATGTTTAAATTAATGGGTTATAAGCAAAAGGGAGTTAGGAATCATTAACCAATCGAAATCTCTGAAAATCCCTCAAAATCTCGCTCAAATCCGAGCTCCCAAGCTCTAGTTTTGATAAAAATTGCTAAACCCTCGACTTTGAAATTTTATATTCTGCCCAGATAAATCCTTCTTCGCGAACGCGGAAGGACCCTCGCGTTCGTGAAGCACAACTTCGCTTGGTCTAGTTTTCCTTCATTGCGAACGTGATGTCCCCGTCGCGAACGCGTTGACCATCTTCCCCTCCTACGCCAACACGAGACCATCTTCGCGAACGCGTAGGTATAAGACCTCACAACTTTGCGAACGCGGGACTACCTTCACGAACGGGAAGCGTTAAACTTCCACCAGTCCCAGCTCCTCTTCGTGAATGCGAGACCCCACTCGCGAATGCGAAGAAGGAAACCAGAACTGACCTGCTGCAATTTTTTTGCAATTCTCTAAGTTCCAAAAATGACTCGTTGAGCATCCGAAACACACCCGAGGCCCCCGAGACCTCAACCAAACATGCCAACCAATCCTAAAACATCATTCAAACTTGTTCCAACCTTCGGAACGCTCAAAACAACATCAAAACACCAATTAAATATCGGATTCAAGCCTAAGAACCCCAAAAACTCTCAAATTACACTTTCGATCAAAAAGTCTATCAAACCTCATCCGAATGGCCTGAAATTTTGCAAACACATCACATTCAACACTACGGAGCTACTCCAACTTCCATAATCCCATTCCGACCCCAATATCAAAATCTCACTATCGAACCGGAAACTTCAAAAATTTAACTTTCGGCATTTCAAGCCTAAATAAGCTACGGACCTCCAAAATACAATCCGAACACGCCCCTAAGCCCGAAATCACCCAACGGAGCTAACGAAACCAACGGAATTTCATTCTGAGGCCGTCTTTACACTGCCCCGACTACGGTCCAAATTCTAAAGCTTAAGCTCTCTTTTAGAGACTAAGTGTCCCAAAACACTCCGAAACTCAAAACCAAACATCCCGGCGAATCAAAATAGCAAAAACAAACACGGAAAAAGCAGTTAATAGGGGACCAGAGCATTAATTCTTAAAATAACCAGCCGGGTCATTACAAATACTACCGGTAAGACAAGGGGAAACTCTAGACTATCTATCAACCCACCACCCTAGTTTCGGACCTCCATCTCTCCTTGGTAAGCTGAGCAGATCCATATTCTGCCTAATCACCTCACCTCAATTCTTCTTAGGCCTTCCTCTATCCGTCCTCTGACTCGCCATGACAACCTCTCACATCTCCTAATCAAGATCGGGGCCTCAAAGTCTCTCCTCCTCATATGTC
Source organism: Nicotiana sylvestris (assembly GCF_000393655.2). Lineage (NCBI taxonomy): Eukaryota > Viridiplantae > Streptophyta > Magnoliopsida > Solanales > Solanaceae > Nicotiana > Nicotiana sylvestris. The sequence continues at coordinate 71,718,962 of NC_091058.1, forward strand.
CAAATTGAATTCCTTTTTAATGTTTTTATGTGTATGTTCTTTCTTTCTAATGTGTAATTTTTGTTAGCTTGCAGAAGTTTCGCGGGTTTGTAAACTGATAGTAATTCCCCTAATTTCAGTCTTTCAAATAGTCCACTCAACTTTACAAGTGCGTGAGGTCATTTCCAAGCCTTGCCTCCATTTTCTCCTTTAAAATAGAGTAAACTTTAAAATGGAGTAAAGTTACTCCAACCATTACTCCATTTTTTACTTAAAAAAAAATATTCCATTTTATATTCTTATCTCTCTTCAATATTATATTATCTTTTATTTAAATTTTATTTTCTTGTTTCTATTAAAGAAATTCTATCTTTTTTTTTCTTTTTAAAATATTCATCACATATAATTTATATTCCTTTCTTATATTACCATTTAATATAAACTTATTTTGCACCATAAATTTTTAAATTCCATAATTTGTAAGAAAATATTATAGATTATATATATTAACGGATAATTCAAATAAAAGTGAAATCATTAAGATACAACATAATTAAATACATATTACATTATGGTAAAATTCAGATTAAAGAGATAAATTAAAAGAGTGAAATAATAAAAATAATAATAAAGTAATATGGAATAGTAATGGAGGAGATAAATAGTGTTACTCCAAATTTATCCCCAACGTTGGAGACCAATAACTCCAAAAACCACCTGCATTATAACAAATGCAGTTGGCGTGGGAGCTGCCCTAAGACTGGATATTCTTGTGTGAAACTATTTATGCACATTATATAAAAAAAGGAAATCTGGATGATGGATGAGTGTCTCAGATGTATTCATGTTTGCCAAGTTTTGAGTGGTATAATTAGATACTTCCATGGAGGAGACAAATTAAAAGCTCTTTCCTATATTCTTTATCTTGTGAGAAGTTAAGATAGAAGCAAGAATTTGATGAAATTGTTGCCTAAGCAATATTGTAATTACTTTACCCGATTTTTTGCTCCTTAAAACTTAAAATCACTTCTAACAGTTCAATATAAGTCTTGGGCCTAACTCACACCTCAAAAGGGATCTCATCCCGGCCCAATATGGGATTCATTGCATTCATTACTAACATGTTAGTCTGATCACTTACCAGCACTTTTATCTAAGCAGGACATTTTAATCAGTCATTTCTCATTGTTGTAAGTTTAAATTCTTCGATAGGTTGCAACACTAGCCCCTAATGTACCTGCAGTGCAAGAGTTGCATTTCGCAGTGCCAATGGCAGGAGCAGTGCTTTGTACATTGAATACACGCCACGATTCAGCTATGGTATCAGTCCTCCTAAGACATTCAGAAGCTAAGCTCATTTTCTTCGACCAGCGGTTATTTGAAGTTGCTCAAGGAGCACTGGATCTTCTTATTGATGCCAAAACAAAACCTCTCCTAGTATTAATCCTTGATCCTGAAAACCTCCCTCCTCCTGTTGCTACGCCCAATGTTCATGAATATGAAACTCTTCTGGCAAGTGGATGCAGCGATTTTGCAATAAAGTGGCCGTTGAGTGAACTTGACCCTATTAGTGTTAACTATACTTCTGGGACAACATCACAGCCTAAAGGAGTTGTATTCAATCATAGAGGTGCATATCTCAATTCTATTGCTACTTCTTTTATTCATGAGATGGGCTCTATGCCTACATATCTTTGGACTGTTCCAATGTTTCACTGCAATGGATGGTGCCTTAATTGGGGCGTGGCTGCACTTGGTGGCACTAACGTTTGCCTTAGACGTGTCTCTCCAAAGGACATTTTTGATAATATATCCCTCCACAAGGTCACACATATGAGTTGTGCACCAACGGTCTTGAACATGATAGCGAACTCACGTACAAGTGACCGCAAACCACTTCCTCACAAGGTTGAAATAACGACAGGTGGTTCACCACCGCCTCCTCATATCATTTCCAAGATGGAGGAGTTAGGCTTTTCTGTATCTCATATATATGGGCTCACAGAGATTCATGGTCCCTGTACATCTTGCCTCCGGAAGCCAGAGTGGGACTCATTGCCTCCTGATGAACGATTTTGCTCTGAAAGCAAGACAAGGAGTGGAACACTTTTTTACTCAGGAAATTGACATTAGAGATCCTGACACAATGGAGAAGGTGCCAGATGACGGTAAGACATAAGGTGAAATTATGATTAGAGGGAACTGTGTGATGAGTGGATACTTAAAAAATGTTAAAGCAACAGAAGAAGCGTTTAGAGGTGGATTGTTTCATACTGGTGATCTTGCCGTGAGGCATCCAGATGGTTACATTGAAGTTAAAGACAGGATGAAGGACATTATAATCTCGGGAGGTGAAAATATTTGCTCGGTTGAAGTGGAAAGAGTTTTGCTCAGTCATCCGGCAGTCCTTGAAGCAGGTGTAGTAGCAAGACCAGATGATCTCTGGGGGCAGACGCCTTGTGCATTCGTCAAGTTGAAGGAGGGATTCAGTGTTGGTTCTGAAGAAATAATCAGCTACTGTCGAGATCATTTGCCTCATTATATGGCTCCTCGGACTGTCATTTTTGAAGATCTGCCAATAACTTCCACTGGTAAGATACAAAAGTTTATCCTAAGGGAAAAAGCAAAGGCGTTGGGCAGTCTTTGTTCAATAAAACAAAGCAGTCATTCTCTGTATGCATCTGCTGAAGGTTAGAAACAATTCCACTCCTATTTCAATAATGGGTCAATCTTTGGCCCTTGCTATTGTCAATCCAGTATTCTGAAAATATCAAAACCAAAGCAAACATATCTATGTGACTCAAATTCTGTCAGGGCTTTAGCTCTAGTTACCTTGAAAAGATCAACTTCAAAGCAAACAGATCTATTGACCAGTATTAAATCATCCTTCTTTGCCTGCTTTATTTGAACCATGGCTCTATGTAACCTGGATTACTATCAACATCCACTAAACTACAATCTGCGTTCATCCCAAAAGCCGTGGGCATAGAGTTTAAATTGAATACGAACAAGCCAGATTAATTAAGTTTGCACCTCCGGCGAGCCCATATTTGGTGCATATTGCTTGAGGAATAACCTGAAAACAAAGAATAGCAGGAGGATCACAACATCATGCATATTAAGATATTAATTGAGGCCAAGCAGTAAAAGTTTTGAACTCCAAGACACAGTCCGGGGGTTTCACTTGTATAAATCCTGGAGTTTCACTTGCAGCAATTTGACTTTTTTAAGTCTCCAATTCAGTTTAATGCTGTATTCTGGCCCGGCCTAAATGGGCCAAACGGGCCGGCCTACGGGCCTAGGCTTAGCGGTCCCGGGCCTCACGGTCCCGGGTTTCGTGGGCTCAACGGGTGGAACCGGCCCGTGACGGGCCTAAGCTCATATGGTCCTGGGCTAAACAGGGCGGGCTCGTGGGCTTAGCGGGCCTAACAGACTTTTTTATTTCCGGGCTTTTTTTTTAAAATTTTTTTTGTTTAAGGCAATTTCTTGTAAACCATATCATGGTTATATAAATAATATATATGTAATATATATGTAGAAATCTAATTATTAAAGTGCTTGACGAAAAAGTAAAATAACAAAACAATAGTAAAACTAAATTGCCATGCATAATAAATTAATAAGAAAGTACAACATGAAGCATAAATACGTCTAATAATTTTAAAATAACACAAATTGTTGAAATATCTTAAAGACGAATTTGCGGATAAATACCATCAACACAATACGTTATATGCCTCCTTAAAATGCCTGTGGTACACCCTGAACGAAAATTTAAGACTCTTCCACAGTTCTTGCATTTTAATATTTGGCCTTCTTCATTTTCTTCAAGCACTTCATAGTAGTGCGAAACAAATAAGCGCACTCTTTCCGAACGAGGCATGATGTAACTTGAAAATTAAGATTGAGACTTGAAGTCTTGAAAATTGGAGATTGAGAGAAATTTAGATTGAGAAATGAGTATTGAGTATTTTGAAGTATATATATATATTTTCTTGTAGTATATATTGTATGTTATGTATATATATTACCTTATAAATTTTCTTATAGTACCATTGACACCAGGATCTACGTAGGCGGGCGGTAGTCCGCACAGCCCATCCAGATCTAGCTGCTTTAGTACACTTTAAAGGTTGGCGGTAGTCCGCACGACCAATAAGGATTCGAAATATACGGAAATTCTATTATAGTTTAATGACTGTATGGAAGGATCTATATCCTTTTACCCAAGCAAGGGGCCTGTCTAAGCCCGATACATACTCTTACTGAGCCCATGTGTCTAGCAGTTCTAACTGTGAAAGAGGTAGCCCTTTTGACAACTTCAGCGGGCTTTAATGTCACAGCTGGCTAGACGTAGCCACTAAGGCAAAGCCAATAAGAGTAGTACCAGAACCGACTGTACCACCATCTTGGAACCAAATCAAGAAACTATATTAAAATTTCTTTATATTTTGAAAGAGTCTGGATTCTTCATGGTTAATATGCAAGAGAAATTAGTTCTTCAACATAGATATGAATCCGTTTAGCCGGACATAGTCACGGCTGGGGAGAGAAACTAAGTATTTAAAATACTAAAGAGAAAAGAGAATAAGTACCTTGAAGGCCGAGAAGCAAGGCCCTGAAGATGAACTTCAAAACTTTTATTTAACTTCAACTGATTTACAAACTATAAACTAAATGTTTACAAAGGGGGTTGGTTGAGAGAGAGAGAGGAGAGAGAAAGTAGAGAGAGAGGGGGGTTCCGGCTCCTCTTCTTCAAATGAAGAAGCCTCCTTATATAACAAAAAAAAAGAATCTAGAATAGTAAATTGGGTCCCACATCTGGGTCCCTACACAGTGTTTCTACTGTAGTTAAATAGTATTTCTACTGTGGATGAACAGTGTATCTACTGTTTAAGTGGGTCCTGGCGGCTGATAAGCTGTCAAGTCTTCTTTTTGTCCAAATTGTGCATTTGTTGGAGGAATTCTTTCACCTTGTCGATATCTCTGTCAGATAGTATCATTTTTGGCTGTATTGGTTGTGTATCTTCTACGAGGTCATCACCACTCGTTTCACTTCTCATTGAAGTGCCTGATTTTTCGCACTGATCTAGTGATTGGAGCAGATTTCTTTTTAATCCTTCTAAGTATTGATTTATCAAATCAATTTTATCTCCGTCTTGAATAGAGATTCTTCGAGCAATATGTTTAACAGTGCTTTCTTCTATTATCCTCTTTTGGGGGGCCGTTACATATAAATGGATTTGTGTTTTGATAGAATCTAATAATTCTTGTCCATATAACATTTTTGTTTTGGGATCAGTCTTCATCAATTTGTCCCAAAAATTGTTGTAGAATACCCTATATAAACAAGAGATTTGTTCTTCCGTATAACCTAATTCCGGAGTCCATTTATGGATCCAGGGGATAGAAAATTCAATAAAGAAGTAGATTTGATCAATTTTTTCTAGGTAGCAGATATGATCTGCGTGATATAACTCTGTTAAGAACGGCGAAGCTTTTGTCCATTCTTTGTATAACTTTAGAAATGGTTCGGGCAAAATCTTGGTAGTAGGACCGTGGTATGACCACCAGTTTAAAAACCAGTTAGGGATAGGTCCTGTAAATACCTTTGCGCATACTTTGATAAACCAAGTATGCTTATGTCTCTCATTGTTATAATAAAGCACCCTATCAAATGCTTGAATATAATCCCAATAAGTGAAATTCATAGGTGATTTATTAAGGCTTATCTGCCTTTCTTTCATTGTTGAAATACCCCATTCTTCAACAGATATAATCTGTTTGATAATGACTTTTGAAAAGTTATAAACATTTTCATTCGTGTTATAACCCGAAAAGTGCTGGAATTCTGCACTATCTGTACTGATCAGGATAGTCTCATAATAGGTGCGGGTTTTATACGATTCACCCGAATAGTATAACCCATTAATCAGATATCTCTGAAATATTTTCCACGGTTCTTCTTTTCTCTGAATCTCAGAGTTTTCAAGGAGAAATATCATTTCTCTCTTTGGTAACTTTTCATATGACTTGATATCGTCATTGTCTTCTTCTTTAGCAATTGAAGCAAAAGTATCACTTTGCTTTTTGGATGCTAAATAAGCCTGCAGATGTCCATATAACAGACTATCTTCTGGAATATCTTCCAAATGTATAGAATGTCCTGAGGATTCACCTGTATGCGGTACCTTTGAGTTTATCAAACTCTTTTTCCCTCTTTGTATTACTGGGGAGTTTGATGAGGATCCGTATGACGATCCCTGAGAATAAGTCCTACTAGGGGAAGATCTTCCCCTACCTCTGCCCCTGGTGACCCACGAAGGGTCCATTCTGCAGAAATTGTAAATCATCAATTAACTGAAGAATAGCAGTAATTTCATCAGAATTAGAGTATTCTTCTTCCATATTATCAATTCTGTCAGGCATGATTTTATCAAGTATGAGTTCCTTTAAGTCTCTGTTTAAATTAATCACTCTAAGAATAGTGATCAATTCCTCGTTATCAAATAGCATGGTATAATAATTCATAAATTATTCTAAATATTCCCGGGATAGAAAATCCGGAAGGGAATTATCAATTCCTTTTTTGTATTGTATTTCAAAATCGAAAGGTGCTAGCTGAGCCTGCCATCTAGCAAATATTAATTTAGAAGCATCGTGCTTAAAATCTTTGTCAAACATGTATTTAACAGATTGAGCATCAGTTTTTATCAAAAACTTTTGGTTGTATAAGTCGTCTTGAAATTTTAATACACACTTAACAATTGTTAACATTTCATGCGCCACAGTAGCGTATTTCTTCTGGGCTTCGGTCCATTTACCAGAGTGAAATCTTATTAAGTATTCACTCTTATTATTGGGATTTACTTGTTTCAAAATCCCTCCATATCCAACATTAGACGCATCTGTCTCGATAATCTTTTGCCAAGTAGGATTGGCAAGGGTTAAACAAGGTAAAGATTTAACACGCCCTTTAATACTTTTGACTAACTCAGTATGTTGGTTAGTCCAAGGGTGTTTATGATCTTTCTTCAGCCGATCGTATAGAGGGGCTAGATCTCGTGACAAACTTTTATAAAAAGGGGATATATAATTCAGACTTCCCAAAAATCTTTGTAATTGAGTCCTGTCAGTGATAACATCAGGAAATTTTGAGGCAAAATCAATAGATCTTTGTATTGGGGTAATTTTTCCCTGGCAAATATTATGACCTAGAAAACGAACATTTGTTTGGAATAGACTCATCTTGGGCTTAGAGATTACTAAACCGTTTTGTATAACAATTTTCTTGAAAATATCAAGATGCTTAATATGCATCTCCAGAGTTTTAGAAAATACCAATATGTCGTCAATATAAACGATGATAAAATCCAAATATGGGTTAAAAATATCATTCATAATTTTTTGAAATTCAGAAGGGGCATTTTTCAAACCAAATGGCATAACATTCCATTCATATTGCCCAAATGGAACATTGAAAGCAGTTCTATAAGTATGCTCTTTAAATATTTGAATTTGCCAATAACCAGATTTTAAATCAAATTTTGAAAATATATTGGCGTCATATAACCTAGATAGCAAGTCCCTTTTATTAGGGATAGGATACCTAATCCATTTTAGATGTTTATTTAATGGTTTATAATTTATAACTAAGCGAGGAATACCTCGTTCCTTTTCTGCCGCATTATTAACATAAAAGGCAGAACATGACCAAGGAGATTTTGAGGGTTTTATCAAACCCTTTTGTAACAAACTATCAATCTCGTTTTTGCAGAATTCAACTAGCTCAGCATTCATCTGGCAAGGTCGAGATTTAGTAGGAATATCATCCTCAGAGAAGGTTTCTTCGTATGGAAGAGTTACAATATGCCTTTTCCTGTTCCAAAAGGCACTAGGGTGATCGGCGCAAACATCAACGGCCATTTTTTCAGCAATCAATTTAATCTTCTGCTGAACTTTAGCAGATTGTATAGTATCGAATATATTCATACTAAGAATTTCTAATTGTAATGAATCAACATGCCTTTGTTTCATATTAATCAAGGCATTAATATCTCTAGTTACGGGATCTGTAACAAAGGAATAACTTATCTTTTTATCTTGATAAGTAGCAGAAAAACCATGTTCATCTATATTATTAAACGGATAAATAGCATTAATAAAAGGTGTTCCAAGTATGATTGGAGGGTATAACTGGTTTTTTACCAAAAAGAAGAAATGTGGAATACAGACTTTATTCTGGCAAATATGAGTATTAGGCAATTTGTACTCTATATCTAAAGCATGACCAGAAGCGGATTTCACCAAATGAGTAGTCTTTTGAAAATATCTAGTAGGAATCAATCCTTCCTGAATGCAGCTTACATCTGCACCACTATCAATCATAGCTATATCAGTTATAGAAAAATTATTATCAATTAAAATAGTACATTTAATATACCATTTGTGTGCAGTAACAATTTGCATCATACCTAAAAATAAATCAGATTTTTCATCAGAAATTTCTTTTCCTTTATCATTAGAAAAATCAGAAATTCCTTTAGTCGAAGATTCAGGTAGAGAATTATTTTTCTCAATTTGAGTAATACGGTGATCGCAAATCATTTGATTTTGCTTAAGAGACTTAATATCCCTTTTCAAATTCTCAATTTCTTCTTTTAAATCATCAAAAGAAGTATCTCGACTAGGTGTATTGGACTTTTGAAGTCTTCTATTAATTTCAGATAAAGAATATGGTGCAAAATTTTCAAATTCGTTCTTGTATTTTTCAACAGATTTTGAACTACTAGAACTGGAATTTGCAGCTAAATTAATAATTTTTTCACGAAGTTTTTCATCAGCAACTTCTTTTAAAAGTTCTATTACATTGTCAGATGTAATAGTTTTTATATTAAGATTATCAAATTGTGATTGCAATTTATAAAATTCGTCACTATCACAAGTACAAATATCACCTTTGCAAGCAGTGCAAGAAGTATCAATATTTTTATTATTATCAGAAAAATCAATTAACTCAACTTCAGTTTCAGATTCAGTCTCTGAGTAATAGTCAGATTCTGATCCCGAAGTGTATAACAAGCCATAAACCTTATCGTGTAACTCATCATCGAGTTCTAAGGTTTTTAGCTTTTGAAGCTTGCAATTTGGAGAAATATGACCAAACTTTCCACACTTATAACATTTAATATCAGCGAGATCTCGTTTGGATCTATTCTTCGCAAATCGAGTAGATTTCCGATGCGCTTTTCTAGTATCACGTTCTTCCTTAGGCCTATATCTAGACCTTTTTTTCTTATACGGGCTGTCCGGGTAAGGATACCTATGATATTTGGTTTCTTCTTCCTACTTTGAGTGGAAGTTCCGGGTAAACCGAATTGGGTACAGAAGTCTCCTAATTGGGACTTTTCTTTAAGCTTATCAATCTTAAGTTGTCTAGAAAGCCTTAACTCATTACACAATTTTAAACCTTCTTCTGTACAAACACCTATAAGCTTACCATAGGTATAATTATTATACATAATCTCGCCGCAACTACCTTTTAACACATTCCTCACTCTTTCAGCAAATAAGGAAGGGAGACCATCTATAAACTTGGCTTTCCAATGCTCAAATTTATTGTCGGGTAGTTCCATAACTCTACTCATAAAAGTGTCTTTATACCATCTAAATTCACTAAGGGTCTTACATCTAAGCCCATTAAGTAAAGTTCGAATGGTCTGATGATTCGAGGTAAATCTACCATTGAAATGCTCTAAGATAGTAAGGATAAGGGTATAAACTGCATCTTCTCTACCCATTACTAGAGCCATACCTATATTATCAACACATTCGTCGGTTGCCGTAGCATTAATAACGAACGCCTTTTCCTCTACAGATAAATGATTATCCCACCAGCCACGAAGTTGGCCAGTAAAACCTGCAATAATCATTTTGCAAATAGTTCTATCTGTATTTTTAACACTTTTACAGATAGTCGAATACATGAGCATTCTGTGTACGAGAATGGTTAATTGTCTATCAGTTAGACCATCAAGATTCCATTCATAAATTTCGGAACCGTTATAAGACGTATTAGTCTGATTCCAATCTCGTTCCTCAATCAACACATCTTGAGGAGTAGGACGAGGATAATAATAGGTCTGCATTCTTGGTTTATCAGCATACCTATGATTTTGTTTAACAATCCCTTTGAGTTTATTAAACTCTGACCAAGTCTCAGTTTTATAATCAGAAACGGTTTCAATTTTATCAGCAAATTTTTTTGATAAATCAATAGGTCTAATATTTAAACCAGAAAGCTTTTTATCTAAAAGCTGGGCTAAGTCATCAAGAGATTTAAATTTAAAATCCTGAATCTCAGGGGGTCTTTGAATATGAGTAGGAATAGCTTGATCAACTGTTTTACTTCCTGAAGTGGAGGCAATATCAGTTGGTCCTTTCTTAGTACTCATTTCTTTTATTAAAATAGTCAAATCATCAAGTTTTTTATCAAGAGAACCAATATGTTCTCCTAAAATTTTTACATACAAACCCAAATAATTATTTTGAGAAATCAATTTATTAATTTCTGCAATACTAATAGCTGCCACGTTATCATCAATAAATTTTTGAAAGGCAGTGAAGGTAATACCAGTATTATTAGGTAAAATAAAGGGAGCCTGAGGAGGATAAATTGCTTTGGTAATATTACCACTCCCGTCTTTATAAGATCTTTCCAATACTTTTATATAAAGAGGTAAATAAGTTGTTATAAACCAAGGAACAAAATACATAATTTGATTATGCAAGGCACAAGTTTCATAAAATTCTTGAGATATGTTATTCAAATCTTCTTTACAATAAGTATCAAAAAACCATGTTTTAAACTGGTTCCATTTTTCACTAAAAAATTCTTTTTGAATATAAATACGGGCCCGAGAACCGGGGCTAAAATCTATTTGGTGTGGAATCATTAAATATTATTGGGGTCGAAATTCATCTCGGATAAAGAAGGAATATCCTTATCTGAAATATTGTCATTGTCCTGAACAATATTTGTTTGAGGGTTAATCTTAACCCTTTCAACCCTTTTAACCTTTTGATCAGGCTTATCACTAGCAATAGTGTGTAGAGAAGCTGCACGATTGCGAGCTGGACCATAGACTGGTTCAATAGGGGAAATATGTTGAATAGCAGGTAGAAGTCTATGATTAGAAATGAATGTCTATTATAAATAGTAGACTTTTCATCAAATTGAATACAAATCCTACCATCCGGATTTTGAGTGACATGCGAAAATTCAGTATTTGACAAGTCGTTAGTAATCTGACTTGGGGATATAACAGAATTTAAAGTCCAAGTAGTTGGAAAATTAATTTCTTCCCACCTAATAGGTCTCCTAGTGGTGACCTTGGACTTTGCAAAATTGGTTTCGACCAATATGGTCTGATCCGATGTATCGTATAACTTACATCTAGGATTCAAAGTAGATAACAATTTGAAATAAATCCTATAGGACAGACATATAAGTTCAGAACCAGGCGCATAATTATAACCATGCGTTTTCACATTTAAAGTCAAAGCATCAAGAATATTAACATCAGAAAGAGATAGTTGCAGATTGGGTTGAGTATTAAAATATACTGGACCATAGGCCACTGTAGATTCTATCGAACCCATTAGAGACTGTCTGAAATTCAGATTTCTAGCATCTCTAAGAGCTGCTAAAAAGGTATCTGGTAATCCTTTAAGGGTTAAAGGTTTAAATGCGATTTGAACCATACCAATATGCACATAATGGTAATGATGTTTATATAAATCTATATCATGCTTGTTTAACAAACGAATAGTCTGTTCAGATGAATTTAATGCTAAAGACTGTTCAGTCGTTTTTATCAATTGTTTAGAAGAAAGTTTATCAAACCAACCATAATCATAAATGGTTTTTATAGAAACTTTAGGAATTGTCCATTTATTCAATAAATCAAGATTTTGAGGTATATCTACCTCTTCAAGTCTCGTACTTTTAGTACTTGTTTCTCCCAGATCCATTCCAAAAGCTTCATATCTATGTTGAATCTTTCATATCTATTACACATTTACCATATTACCTTATATATTTTCTTGTAGTATATATTGTATGTTATGTGTGTGTGTGTATATATATATATATATATTCTTGTAGTATATATAAAATAAGCAATTATAATAGAGAGATTGATGAATTGGTGAGTAAAAATGAAAGAATGAGGGGGTATTTATAGTTGAGAATTGGGAAAAAGTGTAATTATATAAAGTTTGGGGGCCAAATGACTATTTTTTAAACTTCCAAACGGCCAAAATTGCAGCCCAACGGCTATAATTTTAATTTTTGACCGTTGGTATTTTTATTTTTTATTTTTTAAAAAAAAGTAGCCATTAGGCCCTGTAAGACCGGCCCAGGCCCACCAGCCAGTCTCGGGCTTAGCGGTCCTGGGCTCGTGGGCTTTTTTACCATACCCGGCCCGCCACAGGCTTTTTGCATCATTAGGGACCGGCCCACCAGGACCGACCCGCCAGGCCCGTTTAGCCCGTTAGGACCACGGGCCCGGTCCGGTCCCGGTTCCAGCCCGGCCCACCGTACAACATTAATTCAGTTTCACTTGCTACACTTAGAACACCAGGAAAATCACGTGCCTATTTTTCAACTATTTGCCTCATATTTCAAGTCGTGACTATTTTCAACTAGTTTACAAACACTAACCATACTTCAATTAGCAGCCCTAAAATGGCTATTTAGGATAATTCTTACGGCAAAGTAAGAATTGAAATATTGTGCAAAAATGTTCTCACACAACATTAAAGTAACTGTTAATTTCTCACTATAACAGTAAAGTCACCAAATTGAAATTTTGATGGTTGTACTTGAAGCTACAAGCTGCATAAAACGAGCTACTAGTATTTGCTTACCATTGACGATCTTCTTTTGTTTTTTCTTGAAAATAATTAGTCGACCATGTGATTGAGTAAGAAAATTAGTACTACATTCAAGTCCGTTCATGTTCATTACAATTGGCGTTATGAAAAGCATATAATATAAAAAGCTGACTTTAAATATATCCACATGGTGCTCTTATTGATATCTTCCAAAGAATATGAGAACTGAAAATGGCTTGTATCATTTATGGGTGAAAATTATTTACCTTTACAAATTACAAATATTGTCAACTCTTATTCAATATCATCTGTTTCAATTGACAGCAAGAATTTGCTGTCAATATCTGATAAAAATATCCCAAAAAACATTCACTGCAGAAAAAAGATTGAAATTAGCTACAAATTTCGCCGCGAAATCGCTTGTAACTAACAAAAATTCTTGATAATATGTCGCTAAATAGGATTGGCAACGAATTTTTTTATTTAGCTACATAATTTGTCTGTCGCTAATACTTGTTTATTTAGTAGTGATTAGCCTCATAATATATCATACAGATGATATAGTTGTGATATGTCAACTCCTTATAGTTGACCAAACAATAAAAATGATAAAAAATGACTTTTGTACAGGACTTGGTGCCAACACCCTCGTTGACAACACTTTTTACAAGCTGTCAAGAGTAGGCATTCGGATTTCGGACATTATTTGGATTTGCAGTGGAAAAAATATCTGAAAATGAAGTTGTGTAATTTGAACATATATTTCACTCGGAAAAAAGTTAAGTTTTGTGAGTGAAACTATTAGATCTTGTGAAGTTGCATGCTTTCGTATCTTAATGAATTGCACCAATAGTCGGAAGTTGTTGTTTTTTTAAAGGCGAAATACATAAACGACCCCTTTAAATTGTCCTCAACGATCACGCAAACACCTCAATTGAGCCCATTTTCATTTGGACACTTCAAGCTTTCAATAAAAAAAGTCAACTAAACACCTCATGCTGACATGTCATATTGTGTGTTTCTCAATCCAATTTCAGCGCGTGAATGGACTTAAAATACTAACTAAAGTTTGCCCCACCCCCATACGACCGCTCCATCAACCAACCATCCTAAAAGGTCACTTCGGCTACCGTACCGCCCAACAAAACAACTCACCATCCACCGGTAAAAGGGCAGCCCAACCACCAGAACACAAATCTTGTCGACTACTACATTAAAGAAGATAAGTCCACCTTTTTTGTGTTAAAAAATCATACTTTGTTAGAACAATGGTAATATCATATCAATCTTATTCTCTTGTTCTTCATTTACGGCAACTGTGATCGCCATGTTGATTGGTCCATGAAAAATAGGCTCAATTACGTCTGAAATCAAGGAAAATATGAATATTTCATAAGCCAAATATGCTCAGTACCACGATCCACCAAAAAATTTTCAGATCCACTACTACCAAGTTCAACCTCTCCAAGATGATAATCACCTTCAATAGCTCCCAAACAATCTCACATCACTCCCAAGGTGGCAAAAATGCTGGTGGTGCTTGAAACACAATGGGTTGGTTAAAGTGGGTGAGGGCTGGGGATTTAAATTAAAGGAGGATGAGGAGGAAATCTAAAATGAAAATAAGGGGGAAGGAATCTGGAAAAAAGGAAATCAAAGGAAGAGGTATGAAATTGAAAATTGTGATTAAGGAGAAAAAGAGGAAATAGTTGCTGAAGAAAACTGGAGACGGGGAGGAAGGGCCGGCGGTGATTCATAGAGATGGTGATTAAAGGAGCTTTTTTTCATAATTATTGTTCTTCTTTCTTTTTAAATTATTATTATTGTTTTTTTTGTTGTTGTTTTATAATAGGTGGCAAATTTTTTAATTAAAATTACACATGGCATTTTCTCATTTTTTTCGTTTGATATGAATCCGAGAGTGTATTTCACGCGAGGTGGGCTGATGAGGTCAGTATTTAGTTGACCTACTTTATTGAAGGCTTGAAGTGTCCTACTGAAAATGGGCTCAGTTAAGGTGTTTGTGTGATCGTTGAGGACAACATAAAGGGGTATTTCGCCTTTTTTACGTCATAAACTGATGTAATTTCAGAGGCATAGGTTACATGCTTTTGCATCTTAAATTTATGCATTTATAATTTCACTTACCTGAGATAATCCCTCTCGAGAAAATTTTTCATCTGATCCTTTCTCTCGTATCTTAATCATGACTTTCTTCAATATTTCAAAATTCAGTGGGTGGTTCTATGCTCTCAATAGAGTTTGAGTTCACCCCATTTTGAGTCAGAGGCCTCGTTACATGTGCCAAATTAGTGAGAATAATCTTGAAACTCACCCATGGCAATCCAAAAAGGGCCTAATGAGATATTCTGCAAATTATTTTCCTTTGACACCAATTAGTTTCTTGGACAGAGCAGCTAAAGTTTTTAGAGACAGAACTTCAATAGTGTATGGCTCGTCTGTTAAATACACTTGGGAACAACCACCTTGTTTACTTGGAAAATGGTATTTACAATTATATTTGTTTTGTGGTTATAAAAATACGTGATTTATCTTAATACAAGTTCTTAGGTGAAAGATGCTAAGTGTAAATGAGCAAGGAATGATAAACAAACCGACATGGTTATAAGGCCGAGGGCCTCGAGCTCGGCGATGTGGGATCTCGAAGGCAACCTTTAATATGTTGATGATGAGCAATAAATGAAGAATAATAAATGAACGATGAATGAACAATGAAAGAATAAGGAATAAATATGTAGAACAATTGTTTAAGCAAAGAGCAGAGAATGTTGTATTGTATTCAATATATCTTCCTTCTACAAAAATGACAAGGGTCCCCTTTATATAGGAGGGGGAATCCTAACATAGTACATGTCTAATAATAATGAGGAAATGCTATAGGTACAGTTGTATAATAGCTTAGTACGGATTTGTACTATTCTTGCAGACCAGGTCAGCTCTAAACACGTATATTTGGGAGCTTTCCCGCCTTTCCATGACGATCATCGATTGTACTGCTCCCAGATCAACCATAGTGGGCCTTCAATGTGCTCCCTCAAGGGACACACCTCGGGGTCGTGCCTCACGTTCTGCTTTGGGCTTCTCGAGGTTGGGCTAGAGCGGCATAGTAGCCCCAAAGTCGAACTCCCCAATTTTGGCCGTATACAGATAGTTCCTGCGTTTCTTAAAATGAAATGATAAGAAACGATCTTGAGTTCTTGCCTCTTCAATACTCCCATTATGACGTCAACCATGTGAGATCATTAAATGGCATGACAGAAAAGTTGTACAAGGGTCTTATCAAACACGGTTCTCGAAAAGCCCATGAACCGCTATTGGTCGCCCTTTCAACTCCTCCTAGTGACTTATAAATACTCCAATTCTCTATCTTTCAAAACCTTTGCAACATCTTCAGATCTTCAAATCTTTGTTAATGGTTTCTTGCCTTCACCCTTCTTCCGTGTTCAATTCTTTGTCAGCTTGCTTTGAAACTTTTGTTACAACCATGGCAAAAACATCTAAAATAGTACCTCAAAAAGGGAAAGCCCCTTCTTCATCACGCTCGTCTAAGAGCAAAAAGGTAGTGCCTCCTAGCGTCGAGGAGTATGTTCCTGGAACCTTCGATACATCCTCCGATTTCAAAATTGATAGACCTTCTTCGGTACCGGGCTAATGCGAACCCATGTCTCGGTATGTTAGTCTAATAACCGACATGAATAAGGTGAAAATAGATTGCCACTGGGGAAAGGCAGTACAATTTGAGTTCCCTTCTCCAGAAAAGGATATAACTACACACAAACCTGGTTTCCTCAACTTGTATACGTATCCCTTTACCTTGGGTCCTATAAGTTCTTCTTCTCCATCGATAAACCCGGTGATTCTCGATTTTTGCCGAGAATATTGAGTGATGCTAGGTCAGATATCCTTCTTTTTGGAGAATCGTTTATTTGCTTAGACATTTCTCGAGCATGGTGGAGGGGATGTATTTCCCTCTCAATCACCTGATCAGGTTATATAGTCCTCGCCTCTATCGAGGGGGCCTAGTCAAACTGCGGCATCGATCTGCCAAAGCGGTTTTTGCCAACACCGATGAAGATAAAGATCGGGGTGGATGAGCCGCTTCGTTCGAGTCAGAACTTTGGACCTCATCTCTATCGAGAAGATGCCATTCCCCGAGGAATGGAATATGAGGCGTAAATGTTATTACACCGAGCATGTTTTATCATATGAATGTCCTCTTTTCCTCTTTCGAACTAACCCCTTTGTTGTTTGAATTGATATTTCTTTGGTGGCTTAGACACCGTGTGGTTCCCCGGTGCGGTCAACGACCTCCCCGAATGGTTAGAATTTTAGACTCTTCCACTCCATATGACAAGTGCGTTTGGTGTGATCTGGCTAAAACTCAATGGGAGGCCAAAAATCATGGTATGCCTTCACCACTATCACTTCCAAATCCCTTATGAATGGATTTCTTGGCGGTATGTTTGACA
Source organism: Nicotiana sylvestris (assembly GCF_000393655.2). NCBI lineage: Eukaryota > Viridiplantae > Streptophyta > Magnoliopsida > Solanales > Solanaceae > Nicotiana > Nicotiana sylvestris. Next base: position 71,736,328 of record NC_091058.1, read on the forward strand.
TTTTACCCATCTGCAGGCCTCGAGGAAGCCGTTTCAATGAGAGCTCCTCCTCATGGCGAAGAGTATACCCAAAGGCCCGCCAAATATAGAAAGAGAAAAAAGGAGACGCTGGTGGAGTCCCCGAAACCAAAGAGAGCCAAGGCTTGAAAACCCAGGGCCTATGCTATGGTACTAACTTCGGCAGCTGCTGAGAGTCTTCGTGCTGAAGACGAAGACAATGATGGTTGCCTACTGGTACATAGGGCAAGACGAAGCACCGATGCTTCGAAGGTTGCCGGGCAGAAGACTGCCGAGCCAGAGGTGGCTGATGCAGTCCCACCTCGCATTGAGGAGACCCTCGAGGAGGGGTTTGGATGCAGTCCTTGATCCGATCTTCAAACAGGATACAACTTGTGCCGATGATCACTTGGTCGGAGTACTCAGAGGATCCCGCTCTGAGGCCCTTCGAGGGAGAAAGGAAGCCTCGACAGAGGTTGATGTCATAGGCGGTCTTCAATCGGGCCCGTCATTTCCACCAAGGCAAATACGGGATGTCTAGAGCAGGGAGATTCCCGATGCGAGGACATCCCAGAGAGTGGATGAGATGTTTGGAGATATTTTTGCATGTTTTGGAGATGACACTAATCCCGATGCTCCAGTCATTCTCGAGGAGGCTGCGAAACTCCAAAAACAGGTGATTTTGACATAACCTTTGCGCCTTGAGTTTTGATCTTTGTTTTTCTAACTTCTTTCCTTCGTGCTATAGGTCACGATACTGTATGACCAGTCCTTATCCAAGTTAAGAGATTACTGGCTCATAGTGAGGAGGAGTTCGAGAAGCTTGCCACTGAGTCAAAAGAGCTAAAAACTCTATACGCCCGAAGGGAGGAGGAGCTGAACAGCCTTTGATCGAGCTCGGAGAAAGTGCTCCAAGAGCAGGCCAACTTCATCAAGCAGGTAGTTCGGTATTAATGAGCTTGCTTTTTGTTTCCATAACTTGGTGTTTACTATCCTAACTCGGAATTCATAGATTGAGTGAAAGGATGCCTTAGTGGAGCAGCTTCGGGAAGAAATTATGGCCAAAGATGCCGAGATCCTTAAGCTAGAGCGGTGTAAGGATAGCTTGGCCCTAGAAAGGGATACTCTCCAAGGAGAAATGGCCTTGACCCAGGGTCTTCTTCACGGTACTAAGGAGGAGGCTCACAAATTCTAGGTGTTTTATGATTAGTCGGCTGCCGCATTATCCATGGCCAAGTCCGAAGCCAATGCACTCTTATCCTCGTATTGGGATGATGTTGTTGTAGCAAATGCTCGAGCCAAGGAGATATCTAAGGAGGCCGAGCTCAAACTGGCTCGCGCTCTTGCATATGCTCAGTTAGAGGCTAGGAGAAAGGCCTTCGAGGAAGCGCATGCCAAGGGTTTTGATCTCTCCGTCGAGATCTAAGAAGCGAGGGCCTTGGAAGAGGAGTCAGTAGCTCCGACTGCTTCGGACGAGGGCTCTGCGAGTGGTGAAGATGAAGACTAAGCCACCTTTGCTCTTTTTGCTTTTTCTTTTGTACATGGACTCCGCGTGGGAACTTTGTAAATGCACCTTTATAAATATATTTTTGGAATGCAAAGGATTTTAATGTCTTCAAAGTTTTGCCTTTTAGTGTTCATGCCGAAGTCGAGCTTCAAACTTAATTTTAACTTCTTCGAGCTCGGTGTCGGAGCAACACAAACCCTCTAGATTGGGTCGTCCTAGTTTTGATTGCATACCTTCCCTAGGCCGGGTTGGTAAGGACTTGATTTGACCCCTCGATGTCTCGAACACGGGGTGACAACGTTATTCCTTTGACATGACATTGAAGTGACCGAAATTTCTCCATTGGTACATTTCCCAAAAAGTCATAATTGCCCCGTGAAAGTTGATTGGCTATCAAAGTTAATGAACAGTCATCACTCTTCTTATATATACTTGCTTTCCCTGTTTTGAAGGCTTTGTCGCTTTGTGCAACTACCTTTCTTTGTAGAGTTCCTTTTTTGAGTTAGTTCTAGTACCACATCAAATAAAAGCTTTCTCCTGAGTTTTCATCTTCCCTTTCTTGTGTTGAAGGAGCTATGGCTACCATGCCCCAATCTGCTCACCAGGAAGAAGGAAGTCCTACCTCTGCTTCTCGCCCAGCCGGTGGTACACCGCTGACATTTTGTGAGCTAACTTCGAACTATTTTGTCTCGAAGAGAGATTTTATGATGGAGAAACCTCTCGACGTTCCAGGCTATAGAGATCATGCATCGAGGTTCATTCGATCACTAGAAGAGAGATACCTCAAGGCTGCGAGGAGAGACTGCGGATAAGGAGAAAAGGTGAGGTTGCAGGTACCCTCCCGGGAAGAGGATATCATAGCCCATGTAGAGGGGTTTCTTAACGTGTACACGTACCCATTTACATTGGGTCCTCTTGACCGACTCGTGCTCGAATTCTGTCAAAAACATCGAGTTACTTTGGCTCAGATCCATCTGTCTTTCTGGCGGATTATACTGATGATGAGATTTTTTGCTGAAAAGGTCGAGCTCAAGTTTACTCTTAGCCATCTCCTCAGATTGTATCGGCCTTTACATCATCGAGGTCTAATTACACTACGACGCTAATCCACCAGGCCCTTTATCTCCAGTGAAAAAGAGGATAGGGATCGAGGATGGATGAGTCAGTTTGTTCAAGTGAGGACTCTTGGTATTATTCCTATAGAGTTCCTGCCATTTCTCGAGAAATGGAATTTCAAGCGTAAGTGATACATTGTATTCTATTATTTTTGTTCTCGGTGGAGCCAGACTCCATAAGGGCATTTTCTTTCCTTTTCCACAGTGATCCCGTGGATGCCAAATGAGGTCCCTTATCTTGCGGGCTGGGCCTGCAAACTGGCAGCCTCTTCGAATTATGATGAGCGCAATTGGCGAGATTTGTCGAAGGGCAAGTGGGAGGCTAAGAACCATGGTATGTGCCATGTATTCCCTTTCTTGAGGAGTACCGTCCCTTTCTTTTGCACTAATTTCTTTGTTGTAGGCATTGGTGAATTTTCTGAGGTGAGACCGTCCCCTTTCGAGGAGGAGGAAGGACCTTCGATTTCTGAAGCAAGGAAGGATAATAAAAGGAAAATGTCCTCGAAGAACGAGGATTCCCATAGCAAAGCAGGATGCACTCAAGGGGTGCAAGAAGGATGTTATCGCTGATGAAGACCTTATTTTTATCGGTCGTTCTGTGGACATCAATGCACCCGGAGAGGATGACTCTATATTGATGGCTCGAACCAGGAGGCCTTCCGAGACTGTTGATCCTGCTGGTATCGAGGCCCCTAGTCTTGAGAAAGAGATTCCATAAGTGAGGAAAGGTGAAGGTCCTTCATTAACTGATTTGGCGGCTGGTTTTCAGACGTCGGGAAGCACTCCAAGGGGAATGGGCTTCGACGTATCTCCGCCCAATCAGAGCGCCTCAGGTGGCTCTACCGGGGCCGATGAGACCGAGCCGGTAGATGTGAAGTCGACCTTCGAGGAAGCTCAACGGCTCTGCTCTATGGTAAGTTTTGAAGTTATTATAACTTTTCCAGCTTCATACTCTCTCCTTTTTAAATGAACTTTTCTTTCCCGTAGGCCTTCGATAAGCTCAAGTCTGAGTTTCTTTGTTGTGATGCTAAGTTGCGTAAGGCCTTGAATGGGGAGAAATCCCTCAAGCTTCTTTGTGATAAGAAGAAAAGATAGCTGATACATTTTTGATCGGAGTTGGACCGAAGTCGTGATTACGAAGGCAACCTCGAGAAACAGGTAACTTCTATTTTGAGGGAATACATGCCTTTTCTCCCATCTTCGAAAACTAACATTTCGATATCCTAGTTGCATAGAAAGACAGAGACGCTGGAGCGCCTTCGAGGCAAAGCCGACCAGGTCCATTCTGAATGCAACGATTTGAAGGCACAGATAGATGTTCATGTCGCGGCAAAAAGGAACACTTTGGCTAATGCCTCCGCCCTCAAGATACAGCTTTGTAATGCTCGACAAGGTAACTCAGTCTAGACAAGCAAAATTGCTAAGCTTGAAATAGATATTTTGAAGATGAAGGCCGAAGTCGTGGACGCTCGAGCCAAAGCCGAGGAGGTTCGAGCAAAGGCCGATAAAAAGGTGGCCATTTATCTGAAAGATGGTGCTGAAGCTCGTATGAAGTTGAGGTGGCTTCCGATCGAGAGAGGAGAAGCAATGAATATGCCCGATGCAAATCCGTAGGGAAAATGCTCGAGGAGATTCATGGTAAAAGCTTCAATCTCTCGGAGGAGATAGAGCAGGACAAGGAGGATGAGTTCGATGCCAAGTTCCTCGTCTTTGATGCTGAAGACAACAAGGAGGGGGTCGGTGAGGGAGCTGGTCCTGAGGGAGCTGATGGTGACATAGTCCCCGAGGGGTAAAGGCTAAGTTCCTGAGGACAAACTAGGTTTTTCTTTCTTGTTATTTGTATAGGGCTCCCTGCAGGAGTGTCGTAAATGTATCTTTGTACCATTATTCATAATAATAAAATAGGAAACCTTTGGTTTTCCCTTCATATGAATTTCCACTTGCTTGTGTCTTTGTTTATGTTTTGAGTATTGATGCTTGTCGATAATTAGTCCGATATGTTGACTTTTAAGATAGGAACCCTTACGTTATGCTTGATGAGTAATTGATAATAGTTGACCGTTCAGGGCTCAGTCCTCGAATCAAGTTTTGACTCAGGCTCATTGACCCTTAGGTTTTCAACATATTGGCCCTTAGGCTTTTTAGGCTGGCCCTTAGGCTCTTACGCGTTGGCCCTTAGGCTCTCTTAGATTGGGTCGATGCGACCTCTAATATGGCTATAGTTTTCCCCGTTTTTGCAGAAGACTTTGAAGTTTTGATTATGCCTTGGCATATTTTGTGTTCGTCTGACTCTTCGATGGCTCAAATAATAACCTCGATTATGAGTCGATATGTGACGATAATTGAGTACCTCGGGAGGTTCTCTTGAAGGCTGATTTTTTGAAGCCTTTTTACTGAAGACTGATTGTCTCGGAGCCTTGTCATTGTTTGGAGATGATATGATTGAACCTCCTTTGCGGTTCTTTTCGAAGCATTTTCGAAGTAGTTGAAGGCCTTTAATATTATGGCGGCGGTCAGTCGTCTCCGAGCCACGTTAGTTTGGACGGAGCCTTTTGATATGACCGTAGTCGATAGTCCCCGGGTGAGATGACCTCAGCATTTATATCGAGGGTATGCTTTTTTAGAGGTCTTACAAGTTCGATATATAGTCTAGGTCTTAATATAGGGGTTATGCCTTTATAAGGTCTTATACGTTTTGGCATGCCTCGTTGAGGTCTTACATATTTGGGGTTGCCTCACTGAGGGCTTATGAGATCGAAGTTACCCGATCAAGGTCTTACAAATTTGAGTTTTTGATGGCTTGATAAGCTGACTGTCGGTGACAGTCCTCGAGTGTTCGAGATTTTTTTGGCCCTCGAGCCGTCTTGTGAGAAAGTAGTGAATTTCTTTGAGGCACAGTGTTTTGATAAGCAAAGGGGCTTCCTCAATTATTTGATATATGCAAACATGTTTTTTTGCCTTTGGAGGCCCGATTATTCTATATGGACACAGTTCATTTGACCGTTTTTCCCAATACAACATTCTCCTATCGAGGTCCTCCTAGGCATAGTTCAGTTTCTTCCATGGGGTGGCCTTCTAGGGTGATGCCCCCCCAGTATTTGAGGTTGATCGAAGAGAAGCCTTGAATACTTGATGGGTTCTCCTTAGGTAGCATATGGATGTTTCCTCGTTAAAAACTTCGTCGGTAAAACCCGTTTGGGATAAAATCGGTTTAAGGGAAAAGAGCGCAATGCATGCTTTAAAACCCAAGGTCTTTGAGCTGGAGGGCGCTTCGATTCCTTTCAATCAAACACCTGCAGTAAGTTAGTATAAAACATAAATGAAAAGGGAGAAGGTCGTACCTTAGCATCAATATTGTTAGAGCCTCGATCCGTTTTAATTATTTGCTCCGAGGACGCGACATGGTCCTTTATTCACTCATTCGGGTGGAGTCGAGAATGTAGGTTGTGGTTGCTATTTGGCCATTTGATTTCCTTTTGGCTTCTTTGATGTTGAGGGCATTGATGCCAGTGCTGCGTCGTGCACCGCGAACTTCTCTCTTGCCACATGTTGCTCCCCGTACACCGCATTTACTCCATCCTTGGTTGAAAACTTCATCATTTAATGAAGATTTGATGGAACTGCCCTTATACTGTGTATCCACGGCCTTCCAAGTAAGGCATTGTACCTCATGTCACCTTCGATGACATGAAACTTGGTATCTTGGATTGTACCGGCCACGTCGACCGGGAGGATGACCTCTCTTTTCGTTATCTCGCTCGCCATGTTGAATCCATTGAGGACTCGAGAGGCGGGTACAATCTGATCGAGCAGTCCGAGCTGCTCCACCACCCTCGACCTGATTATGTTGGCTGAGCTACTTGGATCCACGAGCACATGTTTAATTTGAAACTTATCCAAAATAAAAGAAATTACTAGTGCGTCATTATGAGGCTGAGACAAGATCCCAATATCCTCTTCGCTGAATCTGAGAGCATCCTCTGGTATGTAACTCCGAGTTCTCTTTTCTGTCACACCCCAAACCTTGGGAGGCGTGGCTGGCACCCGGTGTCGTATTGGCCCGAGCAAACCACTCTGTAACTCATTTTTTTGGTAATTATCATGGGCCAACATGACCACAACTCGTAATGTACAACTGTAAGTGGGCAATATTGTATCAATAAACTATCGTTCTTAAAATATGAATACATATGGGCCGTCAAGGCCTCTGACATACTGTAAAATCTGAATCTCTGTCTACAAAGCCTCTACGATCATTTCACCTCAAATGGGACAGGGTACCAGCCTACCCATAAGTCTGTAGCAAAACCCTAACACGATGACTCATAGACTCGGCTGCACTCCGAATGAGGTAGAGTCTTACTGATCCTTCGCTGAATGTCAATCTCGTCTACTATGATGGATTGTTAACTGATTATCTATACCTACAGGCATGAATGCAACGTCCCTAATAAAAGGACGTCAGTACGAATAATGTACTGAGTATGTAAGGCATGTAAATCAGTATATAAAGAACATGGAAGAAACATGGAGTGAAGGACTCAACCTGTAAGTCTGGATAGCTCTGTAAATCATCAAATATTTGTAATGTCATGCATATGCATATAAATGTCATGTAATGCTTAGGTTTGTACGTACATAACATCATCAAGCCTCTGAGGGCATCCCATCATATCATCTCGGCCACTGTGGGCAAATCATCAACGTATACCAGCTGATCAGGTGGTGGTACGTATATAACACCATAACCTTTCCCATATCCCATATATATACATATATATGTATATATATATATATATATATATATATATATATATATATATATATATATATAACGCCATCTGGTCATGGGTCAATGTACATAAATGCAATGCATGAGAAGTACATCAATAAAATCTCTTGGAGTGTCATAAGACCATTATGCCTTTGAATAATATCATGAAGTAAACTTTTTCAACTTACGTATTTATCTAAGACCCATGAACAGATGATAGATTAATATGACACATGGAGAATCAAGAACATAAGCATCTCTAGCATTTCTATGAATAGAGTCGTTTATGGAAATTGCGCATTTGCTCATTTCGTTTATATCGTATAGATTATGCCAAAAGAAATAAGGGATAACCTTAGCATACCTGAGCCGATATCAATCCAACTCCGCAAAGTTGAAATTAAAGAAAATGACAGATTTTCGTTGGAATCAATATTTTTCAACATTGTTTGAAGTGCGAACTTCTCTAAATCGCACGGCTTTACGTATGAAGCGTGAAGAATTGCTTCACTTGCTTTGTCGTTTCAAGGTTTTTTTACAGCAATGCTTCCTCCTAATTTGTAGCCTTCAATATATATTTAACTCATCTTCAACAAATACCTGCCTCTGCGTAACCCAATTTGCCTAAACTTTTCTCGCATTATCCAGGTTAAAAATCTAATTTCTTCCATTTAAACCAGAAAAGAATATTGAAACTGCTTTCTTGATGCCACTTGCACCAATCACAGAAATCAACTCTCTAGTATTACTATAAGTACTCCTGCCTTCTTCGCCCCTTTCTGAAAGCAATAAACCCTTGAATTAACCTAAAGAGCTACAGTTGAGAGATTCACCCACATAGCTATAACTTCCACACTCCAAAAAGTGTTATGCTCGAGATATTATTTTTCTTACTTTTCCTTATTGAGTTGATTGGTCTTGATATAGATTGAATCAGATAATGAACATTTACTAATAAGTTGCCACCTTGAAAAAATAAGTTAAGAGTCACTATTTGGTTATGGCCTTGCTGCCACGTGGGATGGGTGCAAAAAGTTTAATCTTTATTCATTTATTAGGTAATTAGGTAATGTTCCGTTACTCGGTAATTAACTAATTACCTACATAATTAAGAATTGTCTTAAATTACTTAAAAATTTATTTATTTTTAATATACTTTATACACCGTACTATTACGGTCATGTGTACCATGTAAAATAAATTTATATATTATTATTTCATTAAAATATCCATGTAAATATACATATATTTTCTCAACTTCTAATTTTTCTAATCTCATATAAAGAGTAAAAGTTTCCGTACGCTTAATTCTTAAAATGGTAAAAAGATAGCATTCTTTTCTTGTTCAAAAACAATTTATATCTTTACAAATAAGAAAATCGCATAAGCTTTCTCGTATTTTGTGTATAATTAAAAGTAGTAATATTAATAATTATATAAAATCATTTTTTTTTCAAACTAAAATATTCCACTTAAAATACCATACAAAATAAATACATACACTATATTCATTATCAGACCTTCTCAGAACTTACATATTCAGTGTAATATAGTTTAAATGATTTTAACAGAATTTTTATTTTATTTTTCAAATTATCAGCCGATATAATTGTACTTTAAATAATCTTATACTAGTAGAAAAATTATTTATGCTGTCAGCAACATTACAGCTACTTATATAACCTCGTAAGTCATAGTAGTAAGTACGTAATAGAAGTTGAAGTTGTAGTAATACAAACTTCGTTTTGTATGTAGAATGGAACCAAGAGGAAAACCAAGGGACTTTGAGTTCTTGTTAATAGAAAAAATAAGAATTAGACATGATGACCGTCTGAAAATATTCATACTGCATATATTTAAATTGCATATTTCTGATTGTAACCGACTACACTAGCTTATATACTAAAGAAGGCCAAATATAGTAAAGAAAAAGTTTGAGTTCAAATGCACTAATGGTGTAAAACAATACGCGTAATAATTACAAGTGTATTTATCTTATAATTAAGCATTAATTTATGTTAAAAATAATATAATTAATAAACTATCACAGGTTAAACTATATTTCATAATGTAGAAAGATTTTACAATTTCAATATATATCACTTAAATCCTTCAAGAAAAAAAAAACTGAATAAAATCACTTGAGTCAAATTTCATGGCTAAGAATAAAGTAAAGAAAACTCCCAATTTTGATCCTAAGTTTCGTAATTATAATTTCAGACCTAGAGATATTCCGCTAAATTTTTTAAGTTACTTAAAACAGTTTTGGCCTTTTTTTTTTTGAGCAAACAGGAAATATATATATATTAATAACTAAAGAGCATTCAGTACATGATTATCATAAGATGTGTGTCACGAAGGACACATTGGTCCCCTAAGCTTGCCAACAGTTGGCAAGCTTCAAAAGATAGTAATTTTTCATCAGCAGTAAGTTCAAGTCTTTCCCTATCCACAAAACATATTACATCACTTGGAGGTCTAACAAAAACGTTTTTACTGCTCCCCTAATCATTACTTCTTCCAGCTGCTCCAAAAACTTGACTTCTTATATTCAGGCACTTTTTTGCTAGTTGATGAGCTGTCCTATTCCCCTGCCTGAAGGTGTGTTGGAGGATAACCTTCTGCTGGTGCATTAACCACCTGCAATCATTCAAAACCTTATTAAATAAATTATTACCTTCATGTATTGCCTGTATTACCTTTGTGCAATCTATCTCTATTTCAAGTGAGAATAGATTCCAATCCGTTGCTGTTTTGAGACCTTCTCTTAGGGTTTTCAATTCTACTGCTAGTGAACCATTTGCATGAGTCGATTTTGTAAAACCAACCACCCAATTACCATTGGCATTCCTGAAAACACCACCTAAGCCACAACTTTGGTTATAATTATTGAAATTGGTACCAACATTTAGTTTAAACCAACCCATTGGAGGTTTATGCCAATTAATTTTAATGAGTAATTTCTGAGGGTTTATAGAGAGTTTTTCCTTGAGTAATTTGAAATCTATAGCCCTCTGTATAATAAGAGAATCATTGATAGGGTTGGTAGTGCTATTATGGTTATTATTATTTCTATTTATTCAAATGTGCCAAATGATAAAGGGAAACTAAGAGTTCCAGTTTAAGTAGGTGTTATTAAGAGGATAGTTAAGGTCTCTTACTTGGATGAGCCAGTGGTTACCATTTAAGCTATTGTGGTTTTGCCATCGAAGGCAAGCCCAAATTTTTTTGACGGCTTTGCATTCTAGGAAAATATGTTTTATGAATTCTTCATTAGGACATTTACAGATGGAACAGTAAGGGTCAATATTTAGCCCAATCTGTGAAAGGTATTTCCTGCAGGGGATTCAATCATGATCATTGCCATAAAAAATATATTATTTTATTGGGGCAGTCTTGTTTCCAAATCCAGTCAAATTCTAAGTTAGTGTTTTTTGGTGTTTCTAGAAGAGTATGATAAGAACTAGTAGTGAGTACATCTTTTTTGTTGAGAGACCAAATAGGTAAATCATTAAAGGGGCCCTTGAGACGAATTTGATCTTTGTGATATTAGCTAATAGTACCGGAGGAAGAGGAAAGGATAGGCCATCCAAGTTCCAATTGCAACCATCGAAGATATCTCTAATTTTTTGTCATAGTATCCCTAGTGGAGGGTGGGCCTATCACACTTTTTCTTAGGTTACCAAATTTAGGGATCCAATTTGTTTCCCATATGTTAAGATTGGAGTGAAGGTGGGGGGGACCATATTATACCCTTAGAGCAATTTTCCCAACCTTTGAAAATACTTTTCCAAACGAAGGAACACTTATTCATTATGGTACTAGTACAATAGTATATAATGATAAGCTTGGCCCAAGGGATTGTGGCATTTGTAAGAAGTCTCCAACTTAGGCTAGCTAAGGTGCACAATTTTTTATTCAAAGCATTATGGATACCTAATCCACCATTAGGTTTAGGCTGGCAAAGGGTAGACCAGTTGACTAGGTGAATTTTCCTTTTTTTCTATTGAGCTGCCCCATATAAAGTCTCTTTGAACTTTGTCAATTTCTTTTAGGATTTGCTTGGGAAGAAGGGTGTATTGTATGTAGTGGTTGAGTATGGAATTTAGGCATGATGTTGTAAGGGTTGTTCTTCCTGCCAGATTAAAGAACTTCATTTTCCAGGAGGCAAGTTTGGTTCTCATCTTGTCAAATAGGAATTGATAGTCCCTAGGCTTTGGACTATGGTTTAAGATAGGAAAACCTAGGTAGGTGCCAACATTAGTACTTTTTTTGATACCTAACATAGTGATAATATCTCTAATGAGAGTATGATTACAATTTTGGGAGAAGAGTATTTTTGATTTTGTAATATTGATGCATTGACCTGATAGGGAACAAAATTGGTCAAGGCCATATTTAATGGCTTGACATGATTTATCATTTGCTTTAGCCATTGGGGTAAGATCGTCTGCAAATAATAAATGAGAGATTTTTGGGCATCTATTTCCTAAGGATATGGGATCCCAATTTTTAGTATCCACTTGGTGCTCTATGTATCTAGTGACCATTTCCAAGCAGAGAATAAAGATATAGGGAGAAATGGGGTCTCTTATCTTATTCCCCTACTTGGATCAAAATAATTTGTGACGAATCCGTTTACTAAAATTGCTATAATACTAGTTGAGATACAGCTCAGTAACAATTTAAAAAATTTGGGTGGGAATTTAAAGTAATCAAGAGTGTGATGAACAAAAGATCATTCTAAACGATCGAATGCCTTTTTTAGATCAATTTTTAGAATCATGTGGCCCTGCTTTCCTTTTAATTTATTAAATTTAGAAACCAGTTCCTAGATGATGATGGCATTATCAGACGCTCTTCTATTTTTCATGAAGCTAGCCTGATATGGACTGATCAATTGATCGAGGAATAGTTTAAGACGATTTGCAAGGATCTTTGTAATTAGAGTGTAGATAGTATTGCATAAACCAAGGATCTTGTTGGCATTGTGAATTTTAGGAATAAGGTAGAGAAAATTTTTGTTAATTTCAGAAGGGATTTCTTGGTTGTTGAAAATATCATGACAAAGGTTACAAACTAATTGACCTATGTGATTCCAATATTTTTGGAAGAAAAAAGGATGTAGACCATCCAGACCAGGAGATTTAAAGGGTTTTAACGAAAAAATAGCTCTTTTAATTTTAGAGTTTAGAAGGGGGTATCTAGATTGCCTAGGTTGATTTTATTACAATTAAAATGATGATTTAGGGGGTTAGCCCAGCTAGTTTGTGAGTGAGAAGTGGTAAAAGTAGAGGTAAAATAATTATGAACATGAGACATAATCAGATTATGATCATTAATCCAATTACCAGCATCATCTTTGAAGAAATTAATTTTGTTTCTTCTTTTCCTATTGGTGGCTGAGACATGGAAGAATTTTGTATTTGTGTCTCCTTCATTTAGCCACAAGACTCTAGACCTTAGTTTTCAATAATCTTTCTCAATTTTTAGAAAGTCATTGTATTCATTTTTAAGATCTAATTCTAAATTACGAAGGAAAGTACTGGTAGTATAACTATTGAAAGTTTGGATACCTTGGAGTCTAGCTAGTAATTTCCTCTTCCTTCCCATAATATTACCAAAGGTGCTATTTTTCCAGGGTTTTAATTTTTCCACAAAGTTAAGGCTGGCTTTGAAGTAGTCACTACCATGCCAATTATTTTTCACTATAGTCTGAAATTCTGGATGTTTACACCAAAAAGTCTCTAGTCTAAAAGGTATTTTATGAAGAAACCTATTTTTAGGAATTAATTCTATAAGAATAGGGTTATGGTCAGAGTGGGTTCTAGGCAGGTGGATTATTCAGCTTTTAGGGAAGAGTTCAATCTACTCCTCATTTCCAAAAACTTTATCTAATCTTTCCATTATAAGACCTTTTTATTATGCCTGTTGTTTGTCCAAGTGTATTTACTACCTTTAAAGCCTAGATAGAGCAAGTTACACTTACTGATTTTTGACCATATGTACCTAGCTCTACTATCCTTAATAGGTTTACCACCGAATTTTTCACTAGCGGCTAAAATATCATTAAAGTCACCTCCTACTAGCCAAGGCCCTTTATAAGAGTTGCTAATATTTTCTAGATGCTCCCACATTATATTTCTATTGTAGACACAAGTACTAGCATATATAGAATAAAAAGCCAAGGTTTACGTATAGGAAATACCTCTATGGTTGCATAGATTTCCTAGTTCCTACATACTGCATTTTGAACATTGATTACTTCATCATTCCACATCATAACCATGCCTCCTAACTGGCCCTACGAAGGAACTTCAATCATCTCCGTGAACCCAAAATCATTAAGCAAGGCTGCATGGTTAACCATTCTTGTTTCCAACAGTGTCACCATGCAGGGCCTATGAGTATCAATCATTTCCCTAAAATTTCTCTTGAAATTTTCATTGTTCCCTCCCCATATATTCCAAATTACAAAATTTGTAGGATGGTTCATTGATAGATTAACTTCTAGATTTTCCCTCTCTCCATTCTCCCTTACCCCCCCCCCCAAAAAAAGATAGGGTTTCTTCTCACTGAAGGTACTAGGATCATCGCTTTGTTGCCCACTATTGGATCGTATGATGGACGGATGTCCATCGAGAACTTGTATAGGGCTAATGGGCAGCTGAGCACATGCCTCTTCTCGTGTCTCTAGGTGAAGAGAATTTTTTTATTCCGTCTAGGTTTGAGAGTTCTAGGACTTTCCCTAAGTTTAGGTTTAGAGGGATAATGTCCTCCTCCATTTCTTCTTCTACTGGACCGGGTATTGGGTCTGCCTGGTGATGTTGTGGAGATACTGGAGGGGGTACCGGTGGGTTTGGAATCTCCTGGTTCCCCTGGTTGATGTCCCAATGAATAAAGATGGGATTGAGATGCGTGTACATCTCCGTGGGGAAGAAGGGAAGGTCCAATGGAGCATTTTGAGTATTTATGGGATTGAACTGGGGTGGAATGCTTCATTGCTCTCTCATTACCTAAGTTATTTGAGGGTTTAATGATGGTGCCATTGGATGAATGATGTTGTTTAGCCAAACTTGGTTTAGATAGTTGTTCATGGTTAACCTCATTCCTTCCATTATGAGTTATGCTAGATATTGGGTGTTGTGGAGGATTACTATTGCCTCTTGACCGTTGATTAGGACCGTGAAGGATATTACATGGCCTATGAGGCCTAGCTCCATCCAACTGGTAGGATGATAGTCTTGTGTTTGAGGGTGTTGGGCATAAATTATCTGAGGGTGAACCTGAGGGTGAAAGGGTGGAATGTTTTCCATGTTGAGAGGTCTGTGTTGGCGTATAATTTGAATTAGATGGTTTCTCCTTCGTAGGGATGATAGAATCCTTGGCATTTTGGATATGATAAGGAGTATTTAATGAACTAAGAGTAGGCGTGGGGATGATATTAATGGAGGGGAGGAGAGGATTGATGGAAGAATCAATGATTGAGCATTCCACTTTTGTGTCTTTTAGTTGCTCAATGTTTTGATATATAGGACTATTGATTGCATCTTTTTGGTTTTCTAAGGGTGTGGCCATTTGGTTTCCCTTTTCTTCTTCCATTGCCATTTGTCCAACATGCGGTGGGATGGTCAATTTGCCAAATCTTAAGGAAGGATTTTGTTGAGATCCTTCGGATAACACTAGATTTTGGAAAGATTTTTGCTTTAGAGGGGGTTTAGGGTAGTAGGGGTATGATTATTAGGAGGGTTAGTAGTGTCCATTAAGGTACTATTTTGCATGGCATTGTTTGTATCTAAAATGGTAGAATAATTTGATGCCACGTTGGAGTCACTCATACAAATGTCATTTTCTCCAAAGGCCAAGTCATCACTTAATTGAATAAATTTATTATTACAAAGAAAATTAATATTAGCCATAGTGGTTTTTGGAGAAACCGTTTGCTTATTGTCTAAGAAGTGGTTTTTGGCTAGACTAGTGATTTGATCTTTAATAATGATTGGTTGAGTATTAGCTTTTGAGGGCAGATTAGAAGTGGGATGATCTTTAGATTTATATTGAAGCATTTGAGTATCCAAATACTTACCTGTATTAGCATTGAACAATTTAACTGATATATCCGGACCATTACTGCCTTTTGCTTGGGTGTTGATATGTTGAGATGGAATTTTTCTACCTTGATTTCTTCTCTTATTGAATGAAACAGTTATCCATTCTGCTTCAGTATCTCCCTTTGTATCTGTAGGTTGATGTTCTTCTCCTGCATGGTGAAGATCATTACTTTGTTTCTTGATATAGTTGCACTGTCTCATTGTGTGGCCAAATCGACCATAATTTTTGCAAAGAAAATCTTCCCATTCATAGTGAATGTATTGCTTATGGTGTCCAACAAAGAGGAAGTGTTGGATTGGGATTTCTAGAGGAATTTCAACACAAATCCTTGCATATCGACCTCTTAGGGTTGTTGATGTACATGTGCCTATTTTTAGTAGGCGCCCTATTGCATTTTCAATTTTTCTAGGATTTTACCATCGTAAAATTCCGTTGGCAATTAAAGGAGCCTAATCTATACTGCGGAGGTAGTTAATTTTTCATTTTAGCGACACAGTTTGGTTTCCATCTGGAGATGGACAGAAAATGGCCATTTATGAACCATGGACCTTGATGGATAGCTTTGTCCATGTTTTCATTCCTTTTGAATTTGCTGATATAATAGTTTTATCCAAGATCAATTAGTGAGAAATCTTCCGTTGGATTCCATAGATCTTGAATTTTTCTATTTAGATAATGATGTAACATATATTTTCCTACTAGTTTGATTATGATAGAATATTTCCATGGTTCATAGATATGTTGTCTATCTTCCGTGGAGAGGAAATTTTTTATAAAACCTCTTATGCTATCTTCTGGATCATGCACAAACTCCTTTTTTCCATTGAGTTTGTTGTGTAGACCATATCTTCCTGTTCTATTGTAGGAGTAAAATCCATTGGATTTGACTCCAACAATTTATCTTTGAAGGATGGAAACTTTTCCAAATCATTTTGCGACGGTTGTCAGGTGGTTTTGGAGGGATAGTGTTTTGGTTTTCAAAGAGGTTGACAGTTCATCTTAGAGAGAGATTCTAAGAGAGAACTTTTTATGACTAGGAATGGCCCGACTTTGTAGAGAATAAAATTCAATTCCTATCAAGACACTTGTTGCACATTTTTGGCCTTTTCATGAACCTAACATATGTTATAATCAGAGTATTTATTTACTCATCTTTGTCTGTAAGAGGAAGTTTTGTACTTGTACTCCTTATTTTTAAGTTTAGATCCGTTAAATTAGTTTTTAAGAGGAAGGATAAAACACATATATATGTAGGATAATTTATAGCAAAATATGTTTGATTAGATATCAGAAAGATGAAAATTAAGCGTCCTATAATTAAAGGGACCATAAGTTTATAATGTGAAAAAAATAAACTTAAATTTGCACCAATTTAAACATTTATGGGGTGTAACATTTTCCCTGGTGATGGATATTTTCATTCGCTTGACAACGGGTCCCTGTGGGGCATCGATGGATGATGTGCTGTGGTTATTCTGGTTCGTTTGTCCCGTTCACCTCTCTTTTCCAAAATTGGGTTTGGCTCGGTCGCTGAGGAACTCTCGAAGGTGCCCTTCGCTGATCAGTTGGGCTACCTCTTCTCGAAGCTGTCTACAATCTTTGGTTCTATGACCGTGGGTGTCGTGATATTTGCATACAAGTTAGGGTTCCTCTGCAAAGGGTCTGACAGTATGGGTTTTGGCCAGCTGGTATCTTTGATTTTACCTATGGCCAATAAGATGCCCGAGGCATCGAAGTTGAAGTTATACTCGGATAGCCGGGGTGCCTCTATCGGCCCAGTGTGCTTATTGAACCCGGTTTTGCACATGAGTCCCCGGGAGCTTTGACCTCAATCAGTCCTTCGATCGCTTCAAGGTATATTACACCTTGGGGCGTTTCTTCGATCTTCTACAAATGGCTGGTATATTTCTTTGTTTGGCCTCGACTCCCTTTCTGTAAACCTTTGTTCCTTCGTTAAGAGCCTGCTAGGATATATTGAGCCCGAGGGGGCTCCTAATTGGTCGTCTTCGACCCTGATCTTCGATTGATACATGTTGTGCACATCCGCCTAGGTTGCGGCGGCATATTCGATCAAATTTTATTTTAGCTGCTTCAAGGCTACCGAGCTTCGTTCGTTCAAACCTTTAGTGAAGGCCTATACTGCCTAGTCATCAGAGACTGGTGGTAATTCCATTTGTTCCATCTGAAAGCGAGATACAAATTCCCTTATCATCTCATTCTCTCTCTGTTTGATTTTGAAGACATCGAACTTTCTGGTGGCGACCTTGACGGCACCAGCGTGTGCCCTCACAAAAGAATCTGCCAACATGGCAAATGAATCCATCGAGTTCGGGGGTAGGTTATGATACCACATCATGGCCCCCTTCTACAATGTTTCTCCAAATTTCTTCAGCAAGACGGATACGATCTTGTCATCCTTTAAGTCATTCCCTTTTATAGCACAAGTATAAGCGGTAATATGCTCATTGGGGTATGTGGTCCCGTTATAATTCGGGACATCTGGCATTTTGAATTTCTTTGGGATGGGCTTTGGAGCTGCACTTGATGGGAATAGTCTCTGCACGAACTTCTTTGAATCCCCCTCAGAATCGGGTGCCCTGGGGATCTGATCGACCCTCAAGTTATAAGTCTCTACTTTTTGTCGTTAGCCTCTATCTTCTTTTCTCCTAATTCAATCCTTTTGGTAAGGTCCTCGAGCATTTTCATAATAGTGGGGTCCGCTGCTGAGCCATTGTTACTCGATCTCTCTGGTGCCTGCTCGACTCGAGGAGCCATTTCCGCTGCTGCTATGCTTAGGGTTTTTGTTGACTTTGCAGCTGAACAATAGCCATTTGTTGTGCGTGCAACATTTCAAAAATGACTTAGAGGCTGACTCCTCCTTCTTCCATTCCTCGCGCTTCTTGCCCTCCAGCCTGGTATTCCCTGCATTCGTTCCTTACGGGGTCTGCGCCTACTTCCGTGTTTAGAATGTTGTGGGAGCTGATACCAACTGGCTCCACGTTTGGTACTCCCTCAGGGTTTACAGGTGGTACACCCAGCCCTATGCCACTATTTTCTCTAAGTCCTTCACTGTCGTGAAGAGGTGCATTTAGTGTGCTAGACATGATTAAGCCTGAAATTAAAGAATCTTTGACAAGAAAAAGTGTGAAGAGTAACGTGTGTTATCAGAAAACTAGCACCAAAATAATCACTATTATTTTTAGCCCCACGTTGGGCACTAAATAGTTTACCTGGAAAATGGTATTTACAATTATATTTGTTTTGTGGTTCTAAAAATACGTGATTTATCTTAATACTGGTTTTTATGTGAATAATTCTAAGTGTAAATGAGCAAGGAATGATAAACAAACCGACGTGGTTATAAGGATGAGGGCCTCGATCTCGGCGATGTGGGATCTCGAAGGCAGCCTTTAATGAGTTGATGATGAGCAATAAATGATGAACAATAAATGAACGATGAATAAACAATGAAAGAATAAGCAATAAATTTGTAGAACAATTGTTTAAGCAAAGATCAGAGAATGTTATATTTGTATTCAATATATCCTCCGTCTACAAAATGACAAGGGTCCTCTTCATATAGGAGGGGGAATCCCAATATAGTACATGTCTAATAATAATGAGGAAATTCTATTGGTACAACTGTATAATAACTTAGTACGGATTTGTACTATTCTTGCAAACCCGGTCAACTCTAAACACGTATATTTGGGTGCTTTTCCGCCTTCCATGAGCCCCACGGTGGGCGCCAAACTGTTTACTTTCAAAATCGGATAACAATTGAATTTATACATGGTTTTAAGGATACGTGATATAACTTGATACAAATTGAGAAAATAGATTAATATTAAAATTAATGATAATAAAATAAAAGTGAACCACACAAATTGAATAGTCTTAGCATGAATATTGGTCACCCTCGAGTTAAGAAGTGCCTCAATCGATGTCAGAATAAAATGACAAGATAATAACTAGAAATAACAATGTATTGCTTTGGGATGCATTTTACAATGTGTGTTACAAGTAATCAGACCTCCTCTATATAGTAGGGGAGTCCTATTTTAGATACAATTCTACAAAAGGTAAGAAATATCATGATTAGCTAATTAGTCAGTCTCTCGTGGATACGGGTCGAGATTCCCACCATGATATCCGACCGATAACCGATATTTCGGCTTTCCGTTATTCGGACTGATAGTATTTCCTTGAGCTTAAACGAAGACGGGGTTGGTTCCATAGTTATAGGCTCGATAGTACGTTCTAACTTCATACCTCGATTCGAAGGGACCCAGGGTCGGTCTCCAACTCATCTCGTTTCAGTCTCGATCTTTCATGTAGTAGGCGAGCCAGGTTTCCAACGTATATGTGGACCATTGAGAAACTTGTTACTTCATAAGATGGACTGTTAAGCTGATGACAAAAGGACAACCAATTTGGCAAACGTGAAATTTAGGTACTCGTTCATTATCATCCAAATTTCCTTTCTTTGTGCAATGTGCATAAGGAAAAAAATTATCTTACACATACAAATTTCCTGTCATAAGCAGAAATCTTTGAGTTAGAATAAACTTACAACATCCCCCACAAGAAATCCCCAACTAGTAGAGAGCAGAAGCCAGCTTAAAACACCTGTGATGTATGTATACGGCCAAAATTGGGGAGTTTGATTTTGGGGCTACTATGCGCTCTACACCCAACCTCGAGAAGCCAAAGCAGAACGTGAGGTACAACCCCAAGGTGTGTCCCTTGAGGGAGCACATCGAAGGCCCACTATGGTTGATCTCAGAGAAGTACAATCGATGATCATACGGATAATAGTGGTTATTTGATACAAACTTTCATAACACACACTACTTTATGCTTGTTCTTTGGAATGTCTTTGATTCCAGGACCAAAATATCAAACTCTCAGTCGGCACCCTACACGTTGACAATGATCTCGGCCACCACGACGAAAATGATAACATAGCTCCGGGGAATGACGCACCCCTGGTCGATCTCAATAGAACCCCGATTGCAGATCCAATCCACATCAGCTCACATGTAGCCATCAACGCAAATTTGGCCACCGATCCCGAGGACAACATCCGTAAGCCGCTCAAAGCACATGGCGACGAAGATGGCAGAATAAACCTGTAGGTGATCTTCGAAATGTTGCAGACTTAACAGGCGGTGATAGCCCAACTCCAGAACCATAATCGGCCACTGACTAGGATTCAGCCTGAGCCGTCCTAGGAAGTTGTCCACAGAGTTGAATCGGTCTCAAGGAGATCGAACGAGAAAGAATCGGGGACAAATCCTGTAATCATAAAGATGCTTGAGGAACTGACAAAGTGAATTGAGTCAGGAGAAAAGAAGATTGAGGCAAACGACAAGAAGGTGAAAATCTACAACTCCAGGTTCGATCAAATCCCGGGAGCACCGCCGATATTGAAGGGCCTGGACTTCAAAAAGTTCATGTAAAAACCTTTTCCCCTGAGCGCGGCTCCCAAGATGATCCCCAAAATGTTCCGCATGCTCGAGATTCCTAAATACAATGGAACGACCGACTCGAACAAGCATGTAACCTGTTACACATGTGCCATCAAAGGGAATGATCTAAAGGATGATGAGATCGAATCTGTATTAAAAGAAATTCGGAGATACCCTATCAAAGGGAGATATGATATGGTATCATAATTTACCACCTAATTCTATTGACTCATTTACTATGCTTGCAAATTTTTTCGTAAGGCACACGCCGGGGCCATCAAGGTCGAGACCAGGAAGTTAGACCTTTTCAAGGTAAGGCAAAAAGGACACTAAAATGCTCAAAGAATTCATGTCTCGATTCCAAATGGAATGGAAGGACCTACCACCGGTCAATAATGATTGGGCCGTTCAAGCCTTTATCCAAGGAATCAATATTCGAAGCTCGGTGGCTTCAAATCAGTTGCAACAGAATTTAATAGAGTACCCGACAGTTACTTGGGCCGATGTGCATAATCGGTACCAATCAAAGATCAGGGTCAAAGACAATCCTGGTCCGTTTATCATGCCAGGCCTGTTGATAGAATCAAGGGAGATATTGATCGGGAACTGAGGTCGAACAGAGATCGGTACCCGCCATATAATGGAAATCGTAGAAGCATCAGATTTGGGTGAAGTTCTATGCGAAATGAAAGGAGAAGCGATCGAGGTCAGATATCTCGAGGGCTCATGAGCAAGAATTGATTCGACATGCCTATCGGACCTAAAGAAGCACCACGATTATCGAAATACAAATTTAATGTTGATGCGGCTGTCATCGTATCGGCTATCGAGCGCATCAAACATACCAAATGGCCTCGACCTTTACAAACCAATCCATCCCAAAGATGTCCCAACCAAATGTGCAAATATCATGGCACTTATGGCCACAAAACGGAGGATTGTCGACAATTGAGAGAAGAAGTAGCCCGATTATTCAACAACGGGCTCCTTCGAGAATTTCTGAGCGATCGAGCTACGAATAATTTCAGAAACATGGACTCTAACAAACATACCGAACCAAAAGAACCTCAATACGTTATCAATATGATCATCGGTTGAGTCAATGTCCCTCAAGGACCGATGTTGGAATGCACCAAAGTGTCCATCACAATGGAAAAACAGACTCGGGATTAGAAATCAGAAGGAACCTTGTTTTTCAGTGACGAGGACGCAGAGGGGATCGTGCAACCTCAGAATGATGCTCTGGTAATATCTGTACTCATAAATAAATCTCGGGTTAAGCGTGCGTTAATTGATCTAGGTATCTCAGCCAATATCATCCGGTCGAGAGTCGTAGAACACCTCGGTCTACAAGATGAAATTGTGCCCGCAGTCCGAGTCCTGAATGGATTCAACATGGCATGTGAAACCGCTAAAAAGGAAATAATGTTACCAGTCAATGCCACCGGGAGCATCCAAGAAGCCAAGCTTTATGTGATCGAAGGTGACATGAGATACAACGCCCTGTTCGGAAGGCCATGGATCCATAACATTAGGGCAGTGCCTTCAACCCTTCACCAAGTGTTAAAATTCCCGACACCGGGAGGGATTAAGATGATCTACAGAGAACAACCAGCCGTAAAGGAGATATTTGCAGTCAATGAAATAATTTCGATATCAACACTCTCGTTATCAAAGGAACCAAGCTCGAAAGCAAAACATGAAGCCAAATAGCAGTTACTGATGCCTGCCTCGACCCAACAAGACAAGGAGGGGACTGCAAAGATGATGATTATGGGGTTCCTCGATCCTTTATAGTCCTCGATGATTTTGACGCTACCAAATCAACAGTCGAAGAGCTAGAGCAGGTCATATTGATCGAACATCTCCCCAATCGAAAGGTATACCTGGCACAGGGTTAACTCCCGAGCTCAGAAAAAACTCATTCAGTTTCTTATAGCTAACATGGATTATTTTGCTTGGTCCCATCTTGACATGACATGGATTCCCCCATAAATAAGCACCAACAAGCTAAGCCTGGACCCGAAATTCCATCCGGTCAAGTAGAAAAGGAGGTCCGAGTTCGAGGTCGAACACTCTTTCATCAAGGACGAGGTATCTACACTCCTTAAAATAGGGTTCATTCGGGAGGTAAAATATCTGGATTGGTCAACAAACGTAGTGGTAGTCCCTAAAAGGGGAACAAACTAAGAATGTGTGTAAACTATAAGGATTTGAACAAAGCCTGTCCGAAATACTACTTCCTTCTGCCTAGCATCGATTGCATGATTGATGCCACGACCGGCCACGAGATCCTCATCTTTCTCAATGCCTATTCAGGGTACAACCAAATATGGATGGACCCAGATGATCAGGAGAAAACTTCCTTCATTACCAAGTACGACATGTACTGCTATAACGTGATGCCATTCAGACTAAAAATGTTGGTACCACTTATCAACACCTAGTAAATCGGAGGTTTGAGAAACAAATAGGAAAATCAATGGAGGTTTATATTGACGACATGTTGATTAAGTCCCAGCGAGCAGAGGACCATTTAAAACATTTGCAGGGAACTTTCAACATTTTGAGGAAGTACAATATGAAGCTGAACTTAGAGAAGTGTGCATTTGGAGTCAGATCAGGTAAATTCCTCGGGTTCATGGTATCCAATCGAGGAATCGAGATCAAGCTCAACAAAATCAAAGCCATCGAAGATATCATGGTTGTGGACAACGTGAAGGCTGTGCAAAGATAAACCGAACGCATAGCCGCCCTAGGTGATTCATCTCGAGGCCATTTGATAAGAGTCACCGATTCTTTTCACTGCTCAAAAAGAAGAACATCTTTACATGGACCCCGGAGTGTCAACGGGCCTTGGAGGAGCTCAAACGATATTTATCGAGTCCACCGTTGCTTCATACACCGAAAGTAGAAAAGCAGTAGTACTTGTATTTAGTAGTATCAGAAATAGCGATAAGTGGAGTCCTGGTTTGAGAAGAACAAGGTACGTAATTTCCAGTTTACTATGTTAGCGGGACCCTAGGGGAGGCCGAGACTAGGTACCCTCACCTAGAAAAATGGCGCTCGCTTTGCTAAGCGCCTCTAGAAAACTAAAACCTTATTTTCTGTGTCACCCTATATATATTGTAAAAACTTACCCACTGCGAAATATTATGCACAAACCTGAGCTCTCGAGACGATTGGCCAAATGGGTCGTTGAAATCAGTGGGTACGATATTGAATATCGACCGAGGACAGCCATCAAATCTCAAACTTTGGTAGATTTCGTGGCCGACTTTCTGCCAGCCCTAATACCCGTGGCCGAACGAGAGTTGTTGGTAAACTCGGGGACATCCTCGATAATTTGAACCCTCTTCACGGACGGTGTCTCGAACGCAAAAGGGTCCGGATTCGGAATCATTTTGAAACTGCCAACATGCAATATGGTTAGACAATCTATCAAGACTATAAAATTGACTAACAACGAGGCCGAATATGAGACCATGGTTGCAGGTCTCGAACTAGCCAAAATCTTGGGGGCGGAAGTGATTGAAGCTAAGTGTGACTCCCTCCTCGTGGTAAACCAAGTTAATGGAACATTCGAGGTCAGAGAAGAACGAATTCAAAGATACTTGGATAAGTTGCAGGTAGCATTACATCAGTTCAAGGAGTGGACCTTACAACACGTACCTTGGGATCAAAATAGTTAAGCCGATGACCTTGCTGACTTAGGGTCGTCGGTCGAAGACAATAAGCTTAATTCGGGAGCAGTAGTGCAACTCATGAGATCGGTGGTAGAAGAGGGTCACGCCGAGATCAACTGTACAAGCTTAACTTGGGATTGGAGAAACAAATATGTAGAATATCTAAAAATCAGAAAGCTACCTCTGAATCTAAAAGAATCGAGGGCCCTCTATACAAAGGCAACCCGATTTTGTTTATTCGAGGATGGAACCTTGTTTAGGAGAATCTTCGATGGTCCACTGACTATATATGTCTAGGACCAGAAGATACTGATTACGTTCTGAGGGAAATTCACGAGGGCACCTATGGAAATCATTCGGGCGCCGAATCATTGGTTCGGAAGGTGATCAGATTAGGTTATTACTGGATCGACATGCAAAAGGATGCGAAGGAGTTTGTATAAAAATGTGATGAATTCCAACGACATGCTCCGATGATACACCAACCCAGGGAGCTGATGCATTCAGTTTTATCGCCATGACCGTTCATGGTGGGGATGGACATTATCGGCCCCCTTCCATGGGTACCCAGCAAGGCTCAATTTATTTTATTTGTGACTGGCTATTTTTCTAAATGGGTTGAAGCCCAGACATATGAGAAGGTCAGGGAGAAGGAGGTCATCTATTTCATTTGAGACCACATCATATGTCGGTTCGGAATGCCGGCCGAGATCGTGTACGATAATGGGAAACAATTCAACGGTAGTAAGGTGACCAAGTTTCTCGAAGACCACAAGATCAAGAGGATCCTATCAACACCTTACCACCCTAGTGGGAACGGACAAACCGAATCGACCAACAAAACCATACTCCAGAACCTTAAAAAGAGGTTGACCGACGCTAAAGGAAAATGGAAGGACATCCTACCCGAAGTCCTTTGGACATAACGTATGACCTCGAAGTCCAGTACTGGGGCCACTCCGTTCTAATTAGTTTACGATACCGAAGCTCTAATACCATTCGAAGTCGGGGAGCCAAGTATCATATTTTGTTATGCAACAAAAAAATCAAATGACGAGGTCATGAATATGAGCCTGGAGCTATTGGATGAAAGGCGTAAAGCCGCCCTTGTCCGGTTGGCTGCCCAAAAGCAACGTATCGAGGGATATTATAACAGAAGAGCCAACCTTCGATACTTCAATGTCGTGGACTTAGTATTAAGAAAGGTCATGTTGATCACCCAAAACCCGAACGAGGGAAAGTTGGGACCGAATTGGGAAGGGTCGTATCATATCATCGAAATCACCAGAAAAGGACCTTACAACCTCAGAACGATGAACGATGAACAATTACTGAGCAATTGGAATGTAACTCACCTAAAACGATATTACTTCTAAGGTATGACCCCATTCATTTTCTTTTATTTATATTTTGGACTAACACTTGCAGGTGGTCGGCAAGAAGCAATATGAAGTTTTTAGGTCTGAAAGCACGCGTTGCACTCTTTTTTCCTTGAACGAGTTTTGTCCCAAATGGGTTTTCTAGTAAGGTTTTTAATGAGGAAATAATGGATCGTGCTAACTTAGAATCAAAGAACGATCATGAATCAGTGTCGAAGATCGCATTGACAATATTAGGGGACTGCCGTCTGAAAACAAACTCGGACGACCCAAGCTACTAGATCTCGAAGGCATAAGACCTATTAGGCAACCCCCAGATTTTACAGTCCACAGCCACCTCCGCTCGGGGACTATTATCTTGGGCAAGCCCGGATAACTCGGGAAATCAAGTCCACTAGGTGACTCCCGAACTAAAAGCCTACGACCATATTAACATGGTTCAGAGATGTCCGAGACCCTTAACAAAAACTAGGCCTTCAAAAAAGAAAATTTTTCATAACATCGGTTCTAAAGTCTACCCTCGACAAACTATAATCCGAATTACTTACTTTGGGAGAAATTTATGGTAACACCAAACCCCCAAAACGCCTTAAAACAGAATAATTCAAAGGCAAGATTTGTTTGAACCTTCGAACATAGCCTAAGTTATTTCATGCTAAGACATTTCAATCTTTGTGAACATAAATAATAAAGCAAAGGAAAAATTCAAAATCTGAAAGGGAAAGAAAGCCTTATATACATTTATCCAAAAATTATTTTATAAGGGCCAAATGGCCCCGATACATAAATCAACAACAACCAAAACGACCTCAAAAAATAAAAGACAAAACGTCTAAAAAGATCCTAAGTGGCCTAATCTTCACTGTGGGTCGCGTCGTTGCCTTGGGATCTTCACCACCTTCAGGCTCATCCGAATCTTCAGACCCCTCAAAATCCTCCTCCTCGGGATAAACTAGCTTCTTGGACTTGGCCTCAGATATCTTGGCACTCTCGATCTCACCTAGCAGGTTGAAGCCGTGAGCTTAAACTCCTTCGAGGGCCTCCCTTCGGGATTGCCACTTCATATGCTCCACCAAATGCTTCACTTGATCCTGAGTTGCCTCGGCATCAGCCTTATGCTGGGACACCTTCTCATCAGCTTTGGCCTTGACCACAACAATCTCTGACCTGGCCGCCTCAAGTTCCTTAGCCAGATTCTCTTGGCTGGTAACCGCCGATCTCAGCTGAGACCGAATCTCCTCGATTTTTTTGGCCTAGGTCGAGGCCTTTTCTTCTACAACCCGGATCTAGGCCGTAGGCGACGCTAGTTGTGCTTTAACAACCTCCTTTTCTGAGTCTAGGAGGTCCATGTTTTTCTTCCATTCATTGGCCTCAGCTTTTATCATATCCACCTTCGCCTGGAGATGATCGATCTGCTTAAGTGTCTCTTGGATCTACAGGTCGGATCATTAGCCACTATGTCCAAATCATCGTCACTATCTTCAAGTACTTGATTTACCTGCTCGACCCATTCGGCATGCTCCTTCCGAGCCGCTTCTAGCTCGGCCTGGAGTTTCTTACTGAGAAGCTTGTAGGTATCCCTCTTCTCAGTAAGCTCCCGAACCTCGACCTCGTGTTGGGTTAACTCCACCCGATATAAGAGGAAAGTTTCATGGTGAAGTACTGAGGCCTGCAAGCATAAAGAAAAGTGTTACGATTATTTGCAACTTAAAATCTAAAGTACATAATAAAGAGGCACTCGATGTTACCCGATTCAACGCCTGTTGAGCTTCATTGGACAGGCAAGGTAATTCCACCTCGTCCATTTTGGCCTGGTCCTCTTCGATCACCAAACACTGAAGATAGCTAAAGATCTCCATTGGGGCAGAGAGAACCCGGGCATCCTCCAGGATAGAGATAATTATTGACAATTTTTGATCAGGATCATTACTTAAAGTTGGAAAACCGATCCACTAACCTCGGACTTAAAGAAGACCCGCTGACTCCCGAAGATGGTGCCTTCTTTGGCACCGTTAAGTCAGCAAACCCGGTAACATCCTCCGAGGCGGTAGATTCTAAGCTATCGAAGAACTTATTAAGATCTGCCGCCCATTGAGGCCCCTCGTGTGAATTATTTTTTAGCATACTGGCCTCATTGATCATGGAATTGGAGAATAGAGAAGACTCGGAGAGATCAATCACCCAAAGCGCATCTTTCGGGGCACTTTCCTCTGCTCAAGGAATATCATCTCCGGTCTCCTTCTCGACCTCCCTAGCTTAGGGCAGAGCGGCCTCACCCCTCTCCAATTTAGAGACCCCGATCACCGCTCTCTCAGCAGCCTCTCTGGCTTGAGGCAATGCAGTGTGGACTCGTACCCGAGCTACTAGCTTGGAATTTTCTTCTTCTTATTCAGACTCATCCCTCAGTCGGTGGAATAATTCTGATGGGAGGGCGCCGATGCTTTTCTTAGGTTTGCGCACTTGCCTCCTTTTTGGTTTCTGCTTCTCCGAATTCGGGGAACTCGGAGCCGCTTTTCTTTTCTTCTCTTTATCCTGCTTCAGAGCAGGTGATTGAGGGAGTATGACTTCATCTCCAGACGGGGGCCTCATGGCAACATCCTTCCCAAGGCCTACAAAGAAAAAGAGATGAGTAAGCTCGAAAATAAACCCGAGTGATGTCAGTTCTAGGAAAGAATCTAACCATGAGAACGGGCCTCCCACTGGCCCTTTGAAAGTTTGCACCGCGCGCGCTAGAAATAGTGATTCTGTGATACAATGCACTCAACCCACTCCTTGAGTCGGGAACTACAACTGGAATCCGAGCAACAGTTGCACCACGAAACATCGCTAAGATGGGAGGAAAAGGAAAAGCAATAAACGAAATCATAAAGGTAAGGTTATACTTACAATTCATGTTTCATTTATCAGAAAATGGCATGTCCTCGACCGGGATTAGATCTGAGGTCTTAACTCGAACGAATCGGCCCAACTAGCCTCGGTCTCGGTCCTCGTCTATGCTCGAGAATGGGGCCTTAGTGGCTGATAGGCATGTTTTATCAATCCTCCTCGATAGAGTTGGAGACTGTACAGACGCTTGAGATAATCGATGGTGAAGGGGCACTTGTCGATTTTGCTTACAAAGAAGCGGATGAGAATTACTATCCTCTAGAAGGAGGGATGAATTTTACCGAGGGTCACCTCGTACCTCTTAAAGAAGGCGATGATGACCAGGTCTAGAGGGCCCGGTGTGAAGGGATAAGTTTAAACACTTAGAAAACCCTCCACGTGGGTAGTGATAGACTCCTCGGGCGAAGGCAACACCACATGCTTACCAGCCCAATTACAATCTTTCTTGACTTTGGAGAGGACATTGTCAGTGATGGAGCATATATATCTCGACGCCGACTCGCATCAGCCCGGTACGGAAGAGGTTTTTTCAACTTTAAAGTTGTCACTGGTTGGGCACCTCGCAGGAACGAACATAGTTAAGGAGGGCTCCGATGTCTTTTCCTCAGCAACAGTAGACATGAGCATTTTCTTCTTCACCCCCTCGCGAGGCAGAGGGAGTTTCTTTCTGGGGAACAGACTTTGAGGTCTTTGCCATTTTTAGGAAAGTTAAGAGGAAAGAGGAAATTAAAAGGATGTGCTTGATAATTTGAGTTAAAGGGCAAAAGTTCTTATGAAGTGATCTCAGAGTAATCAGAGAATTGGTGTTGGGGGAATATAGAAATTTCTAATGTAATAGGGCAGAAGTTTTAAAAGTAAAGTTTGAATAAAATAATGAGGGGGTATTTATAGTTTGTAAACGACGGTTCAAAACCCGTAATGGACGACCAACAACTGACGAACATTTAATGCCATTAAAGACGAGACGTTTTGTCAGTTTTGCCATTTCTGGCGCGAAGAATCGAGACGAAGATCGAAGGCTCATGTCGTTTCTCGTCATTTACTCTCCGAAAAATGAGTGGACTATCTGTATACGGTCAATACCGGACTCGCATACTGCATGAAAGATCGATACTGAAACAAGATGGGTTGGAGATCGACCTCGGGTCCCTTCGAATCGATGTATGAAGTTAGAACGTACCATCGAGCCCGTAACTCCGGAACCAACTCTGTCTCTGATTAAGCTCGAGGAAATACTATCAAACCGAATAACGAAAGGCCAAAATATCTGTAACCAGTCGGATATCACGGCGGGAATCTCGGCACGTATCCACGAGAGACTGACTAATTAGCTAACCATGAGATTTCTTACCTTTTGTTGAATTGTATCTAAAGTAGGACTCCCCTACTATATAAAGGGGGTCTGATTACTTGTAATAAACATTGTAAAACGCATCCTAAAGCAATACACTATTATTTCTAGTTCTTATTATCTTGTCATTCGATTTCGACATCGATTGAGGCACTTCTTAACTCTAGGGTGACCAACCTTCAAGGCTAAGACTATTCAATTTGTGTGGTTGACATTTATTTTCTTATCACTAATTTCAATATTAATCTATTTTCTCAATTTGTATCAAGTTATATCACGTATCTTTAAAACCGCGTATAAATTCAATTATTATTCGATTTTGAGGGTAAACATGCTAATACCAATATAAGCTTTCTTTTTTATAACTGTGGTTTCAGGACCAGCTTGTGTGTGCTCGACTAATGCCAATATAATCCATCATTAACCCCGTATAATCACAAATATTATCTAGCAAGATTGATGAAGTCTTCCTTCGTGTGATGTCTTGCCCTTGATCATGTGGGATACAGAAACAAAGGATGTATCATTTCCTAAATCTGAATCTGGAAGTTGGCTTTTGTCTTTGCCCATCTGAAATCTTCCTTTTGATTTCTCTTGGTAGATATTGTTGAATTTGGGCAAAACTATTTGTCCCACATCGGTGGGAAGAGAAGGGTTGGGGGATTTTCCCCCTATAAAAGAAGGCTTAATGTTTAGGATTTAAACACACCTCTCATTTGCCTTCTCATCTGTTTAAGGCATTTGTATCTTCTCTCTTTAGTATTATTTCACTTGTATTTTTGGAGTGAAATAAAATATTGGTTGTGTCCGAGGAGTAGGCAAAATTAGCCGAACCTCGTAAATTCTGGTGTTCCCTTTATTGTTGCTTTATTGTCTTATTTATTATTTGGTGGCTGTCATAATTTTTGGTATAGTAGTTGTGACTTATTCACACTATATACATTTGGCTTCCGCAACAATTGGTATCAGAGCCAAGGTACTGTCTAAGTATGCTCTGTGGTTGCAGCATAGTCTGATCTTCCACATCAGAAAAGATTTATCTTGGTAACTGAGTCAAGGTTCTGTCTGAGTATGCTCTGTAGTTGCAGCTTAGTCTGATCTTCTACATCAGAAAGGAAATAATCTTGATTTGTGTCGTCAGCTATTAAATAATATTTGTGTCAAATATGGGAGACAATAAACAAGAAGAATCTACATCAAGTGTCAACAATACGTCATCATTGGCATCTTCGCTTATGACAAGAATTGTGTCAAATGCGAAATTTGCGGTAGAAATATTTGACGGGTCCGGACATTTTGGGATGTGGCAAGGCGAGGTTCTAGATGTCCTTTTTCAACAAGGGCTAGATCTGGCCATTGAAGAAAAGAAACCAGATGTTATTGGAGAAGAAGATTGGAGAATTATCAACCGTGTTGCTTGCGGTACCATTCGATCCTACCTTGCTAGAGAGCAGAAATATCCATACACAAAGGAAACTTCTGCAAGTAAATTATGGAAAGCACTGGAGGATAAATTTTTGAAGAAAAACAGTCAAAATAAATTGTACATGAAGAAGAGACTGTTTCACTTCACCTATGTTCCTGGTACCACGATGAATGAACATATCACCAGTTTCAATAAGTTGGTCACAGATTTGCAAAATATGGATACAACTTATGATGATGGTGACTTGGCCTTAATGTTGTTGGCGTCACTTCCTGATGAATACGAGCACCTTGAAACTACTCTACTCCATGGAAATGACGAAGTTTCTCTCAGAGAAGTTTGTTCAGCTTTGTACAGCTATGAACAAAGAAAGCGAGAAAAACAGAAGGGCGGAGAAGGAGAAGCACTGTTTGTGAGGGGTCGTCCTCAAAATCAAACGAGGACAAAGAAGGGAAGATCCAAGTCAAGATCCAGACCCAGCAAAGATGAATGTGCCTTTTGTCGAGAAAAAGGGCACTGGAAGAAAGACTGTCCGAAGTTGAAGAATAAGGCCAAACATAACAATGGAAAGGCCATTATGGATTCAAATGTAGCTGATTGTGATGATTCAGACTTCTCATTAGTTACAACAGAGTCATCAACATCATCAGACATATGGTTGATGGACTCGGCTTGTAGCTATCATATGTGTCCCAACAGGGACTGGTTCGTGGAATTTCAAGAAGGAGAATATGGAGTCATCCACACAGCGGATAACAACCCTCTTACCTCATATGGCATTGGTTCAATACGATTAAGGAACCATGATGGAATGATCAGAACATTGATAGATGTTCGATATGTACCGGATTTGAAGAAGAATCTCATCTCTGTGGGAGCCCTAGAATCAAAAGGGTTCAAAATCATTGCAGAAAATGGAGTGATGAGAGTATGCTCCGGTGCACTAGTGGTAATGAAGGCTAATCGGAAGAATAATAATATGTACCGCTATCGTGGCAGTACAGTTATTGGGACAGCGACAGTGACATCTAGTGACGACAAAGAGGCAGAAGCAACCAAGCTATGGCACATGCGCTTGGGACATGCTGGAGGAAAATCCTTGAAAACTCTATCAGATCAAGGATTGTTAAAAGGAGTCAAGGCTTGCAACTTGGAGTTTTGTGAGCATTGTGTTAAAGGGAAACAGACAAGGGTTAAATTTGGTACAGCGATCCATAATACTAAAGGCATTTTGGATTATGTACACTCTGATGTTTGGGGTCCTTCCAAAACACCTTCATTGGGTGGGAAGCACTATTTTGTAACCTTTGTTGATGATTTTTCCCGAAGAGTATGGGTGTATACAATGAAGAGCAAAGATGAAGTGTTGGGAATTTTTCTCAAATGGAAGACGATGGTGGAGAATCAGACAGGCAGGAGGATCAAGTGTATTCGCACAGACAATGGAGGTGAATACAAAAATGATCATTTCAATAAGGTCTGTGAAAATGATGGCATCGTCCGACACTTCACTGTTAGACATACACCACAACAGAATGGAGTGGCAGAACGTATGAACCGGACCTTGCTGGAGAAGGTACGGTGTATGTTGTCCAATGCTGGCTTGGGCAAAGAATTTTGGGCTGAGGCAATTACATATGCATGCCACCTCATTAATCGTCTACCATCTGCTGCTATTGATGGCAAGACACCATTTGAAAAATGGTACGGAAAACCTGCTGTAGATTATAACTCTTTGCACGTGTTTGGCTCAACTGCATATTATCATGTGACGGAGTCAAAATTGGATCCAAGGGCAAAGAAGGCTATTTTTATGGGAATTACTTCTGGAGTCAAAGGATATCGCTTATGGTGTCCTATGACAAAGAAAGTAATATTCAGCAGAGATGTTACCTTTGATGAATCTGCTATGGTAAATAAGGTAACAGAAGACACCAAACAAAATAAAGGTGCTTCTAAGCAGGTGGAGTTTGAGGGAAAATTTATTTTTCCTACACAAGAAGCAGAGGAGGAAACAAATGAAGATTACCCTCTGGAAGGAGAGCCAGTAGAGGAGATTCCAACTCAGGAACCTCAACAACAACTTGAATCAATAGCAACCAGCAGGCCAAAAAGAACAATAACAAAACATGTTCGTCTCATAGAGACGGTTGCTTGTGCAACCTCAATTGTAGCTGATGATGTTCCTACTACTTATAAAGACGCTGTCCAAAGTTCAGAAGAAGATAAGTGGAGGATTGCCATGAATGATGAAATACAGTCCCTTCATCAGAATCATACATGGAGATTGGCCAATCTCCCGAAGGGAAAGAAAGCAATTGGGTGCAAATGGGTATTTGCAAAGAAAGAAGGATTTCCTAACCAATTAGATGTTCGCTACAAAGCAAGATTGGTGGCCAAAAGATATGCTCAAAAGGAGGGAATTGATTACAATGAAGTGTTTTCTCCAGTTGTAAAACATTCCTCCATTAGAATTATGTTGGCTTTGGTAGCACAATTGGATTTGGAACTAGTTCAGATGGATGTAAAAACTGCATTTTTACATGGAAACTTGGAGGAGGAAATCTACATGACTCAGCCAGAAGGATTCAAAGTTGCTGGAAAAGAAAATATGGTGTGCAAACTTGAAAAATCGTTGTACGGATTGAAACAATCTTCTAGACAATGGTACAAGCGATTTGACGAGTTTATGTTGCGGCAAGGGTACAAGAGAAGCAAATACGATCATTGTGTGTATTTGCACAAGCTTAAAGATGGTTCCTTTGTATATCTTCTCCTATATGTTGATGATATGTTGATAGCTTCCAAGAATTCGGAAGAAATTGATAAGTTGAAGATTCAACTGAAGAAGGAGTTCGAGATGAAGGATTTGGGTGAGGCAAAGAAAATTCTTGGCATGGAGATAATTAGAGATAGACGTTCAAAGAAACTCTGTTTATCTCAAAAGGAATATTTGAAGAGAGTACTTCAACGTTTTGGCATAGATGACAAGACTAAGCCAGTTAGTACTCCACTTGCTTCCCATTTTAAGCTAAGTACTATTATGTCGCCAATGGATGAAGCTGAACGAGAGTATATGTCAAAGGTACCATACGCAAATGTTGTTGGTAGCTTGATGTATGCAATGGTTTGCACAAGGCCTGACATTTCACAAGCTGTTGGAGTTATTAGCAGATATATGCACAATCCAGGGAAGGAGCATTGGCAAGCTGTGAAGTGGATTCTACGGTATATTCATAATACTGTAGATGTCGGGTTAGTTTTTGAGCAGGAAGACAATCAGTCTGTAGTTGGATATTGTGACTCAGATTTTGCGGGTGATCTGGACAAACGAAGATCAACTACTGGTTATGTGTTTACTTTTGCAAAGGCACCAGTTAGTTGGAAGTCTACTTTGCAGTCAACAGTTGCTTTGTCTACAACAGAGGCAGAGTACATGGCTATTACAGAGGCTGTGAAAGAGGCAGTTTGGCTTCAAGGATTGCTAAAGGAGCTTGGTGTTGAACAAAAAGGTATCACAATTTTTTGTGATAGTCAAAGTGCTATTCAATTAGCGAAGAACCAAGTTTATCATGCAAGGACGAAGCACATTGATGTTCGGTATCATTTCGTACGAGAAATCATAGAAGAAGGTGGAGTCACAGTGAAGAAAATTCATACTACGGAGAATCCTGCTGATATGCTGACAAAGGTGGTGACTGCGGTCAAGTTTCAACATTGTTTGGATTTGATCAACATTGTTGAAAACTGAAGATTGAAGATGAAGACACAATCAAAATTTGTTATTGAGAGAAAATTGAAGATGTGGAATTTTGCCAAGGTGGAGATTTGTTGAATTTGGCAAAACTATTTGTCCCACGTCGGTGGGAAGAGAAGGGTTGGGGGGATTTCCCCCTATAAAAGAAGGCTTAATGTTTAGGATTTAAACACACCTCTCATTTGCCTTCTCATCTGTTTAAGGCATTTGTATCTTCTCTCTTTAGTATTATTTCACTTGTATTTTTGGAGTGAAATAAAATATTGGTTGTGTCCGAGGAGTAGGCAAAATTAGCCGAACCTCGTAAATTCTGGTGTTCCCTTTATTGTTGCTTTATTGTCTTATTTATTATTTGGTGGCTGTCATAATTTTTGGTATAGTAGTTGTGACTTATTCACACTATATACATTTGGCTTCCGCAACAATTGGTATCAGAGCCAAGGTACTGTCTAAGTATGCTCTGTGGTTGCAGCATAGTCTGATCTTCCACATCAGAAAAGATTTATCTTGGTAACTGAGTCAAGGTTCTGTCTGAGTATGCTCTGTAGTTGCAGCTTAGTCTGATCTTCTACATCAGAAAGGAAATAATCTTGATTTGTGTCGTCAGCTATTAAATAATATTTGTGTCAAATATGGGGGACAATAAACAAGAAGAATCTACATCAAGTGTCAACAATACGTCATGTCTAATATTGTTAGGACCCGGTGGCACTAAACACTACTACACAACGGAATAAAATAAATGATCAACGAAACCAAAAATAAATGACACAATATTTAACGTGGTTCACCTAAAACGTTTAGGCTACGTCCACAAATCCGACACCAACTTCCACTAAAACATTTAGCAGGCATACAAAGAGAGACTTCCCCAATAATTTGGAGGTACAACAATTCCTGAGCTCTACCCAAAATAGTGGCGCACACAAAAGTGTTTCCCGAAAAATACCCGACTAGTATTTCTACTCACTATTTTGTCACTCCCCTGTTAGGAAACATTCCTAAAGGAACTATATCGCTCTCCCTCTCAAACTCTTTCTTCTTGAGTTTTGATATATTTTTTGGTGTGTTATACAATGAAATGGAAGGGGGTATTTATAGTTTTGAGATAGGGACCAAAAGTGCAAATCTCACCTACCAAGAAGGATCAATTTGCAATATTCCCATCTCACCTACCACTCATTGCATCATTGCTTATCTCACTAAGGAGAGTTGCATCATTGCTTACCTCTCCCATACATCACCATAATTGTTGGAAAAACTAACAATTCTCCCCCTTCCAACTATATGGTGGATCCACTATCCCTGCAGCTTCTCTACAGAACTCAAACTTCCCTTTCGGTAAAGTCTTGGTCAACATGTCCGATCCATTTTCGTCTGTATGGATCTTTTCAAGCCGCAACATCCTCTTCTCCAACACATCCCTGATCCAATTATATCTCACATCAATATGTTTGGATCTGGAATGGAATGAGGCATTCTTCGCAAGGTGGATAGCACTTTGACTATCACAAAATAACTGATAACCGTCTTGCGAAAATCCAAGTTCAGTTAAGAACTTCTTCATCCATATCAATTCTTTGCAAGCCTCCGTTGCTGCGATGAATTCAGCTTCAGTAGTTGATAATGCAACACATTTTTGCAACTTTGATTGCCATGACACAGCTCCCCCTGAAAAGTTAATCAAGTATCCTGAAGTTGATTTTCTAGAATCAACATCTCCGGCCATATCTGCATCAGTATAGCCAACCAACACAGGGTTGTCTTCTCCAAAACATAAGCATAGTTTGGAGGTTCCTCGAAGATACCTGAGAATCCACTTAACAGCATCCCAATGTTCCTTTCCTGGATTAGAAAGAAATCTACTTACCACTCCTACAGCGTGAGCGATATCTGGCCGTGTACAAACCATGGCATACATCAAACTTCCTACTACTGAAGCATATGGAATCCGCTCCATCTTTCTTCTCTCATCATCTGTTGACGGGCTTTGCTTGGTGCTCAATCTAAAGTGGTTAGCAAGAGGACAGCTAACTGCTTTAGTTTTCTCCATGTTGAACCGTTGAAGTACCTTCTCGATGTACTTCTCCTGAGACAACCATAACTTCTTGGCTTCTCGGTCTCGCATAATCCTCATCCCAAGGATCTGTTTTGCTGGCCCCAAGTCTTTCATGGCGAAGAACTTGCTTAGCTGTTCTTTTAAGCTATTAATTCTGGAAACATTCCGGCCAACAATCAACATATCATCCACATAGAGCAATAGGATGATGAAATCATCGTCAGAAAACTTCTGAGCGAACACACAATGGTCTGAAGTTGTCTTCTTGTAGCCGTGTTGCCCCATCACCGACTCGAACTTCTTGTACCACTGCCTTGGTGCCTGTTTTAAGCCATAGAGGCTTTTCCTCAATCTACAAACGCAGTCCTCTTTCCCCTTTTGCTGGAAACCGTCTGGTTGCTCCATGTATATCTCCTCTTCCAAATCACCATGTAGGAAGGCGGTTTTTACATCCATCTGCTCAACCTCCAGGTTGAGGCTTGCTGCTAATCCCAGCACCGTGCGTATTGAGGTCATTTTCACAACTGGTGAGAATATTTCATCAAAGTCAATGCCTTTCCTTTGATTGAAACCTTTGACGACCAATCTTGCTTTGAATCTCGGAAGGGAATTGTGTTCATCATGCTTCATCTTGAACACCCACTTATTCTTCAAAGCTCTCTTGCCTTTCGGCAACTTCACCAGCTCAAACGTCTTGTTCTCATGCAAGGATTTCATCTCGTCTTGCATGGCTTCTATCCACTTCTCCTTATGTTCATCATCAATAGCTTCTTCAAAGCTGTCGGGTTCTCCCCCGTCAGTGAGTAACACATACTCATGTGGAGAATATCTGGTAGACTGTTGCACAACTCTTCCAGATCTTGTGTGATAAGGAGGGTTATTGAGGATTGGTGGTTGAGGTTGATCCTCCTCGTCTGCATCATCATCACCATTGTCCTCGTTACCTTCAGTATCTGCTGGTTCATCTTCATTAGGAAGATCAGGGGCTTCAGGTTGATTATCCTGAACATCATCTCCAACTTGTCTCGGCACCACTGTTGGAGGCAACTCAAACTCAGCAGAATCATCAGTGGACTTCTCTACTTTGTCAATGTCTTCAATTGTTTGGTCCTCAACGAACACGACATCTCGACTCCTGACGAGCTTCTTCTGCACCGGATCATAGAACTTATAGCCAAGCATGTCTTGACCATAGCCGATGAATACACACTCCCTTGTCTTGACATCAAGTTTGCTCCTTTCATCTTTCGGAACATGGACATAGGCTTTGCAGCCAAATACCCGTAATTGATCATAAGAGATATCTCTTCCTGACCAAATCTTTTCTGGAGCCTCGTACTGAAGAGGGACACAGGGTGAATGGTTCAGCACATAGGCTGCTGTAACTAGAGCTTCACCCCAGAAAGCCTTTGGTAACTTTGAATGAGAGAGTAAACATCTGGTTCTCTCGATCAAAGTTCTGTTCATCCTCTCAGCCAAGCCATTCAACTGGGGAGTTTTAGGAGGTGTGAACTGATGTCGAATACCATGCTCTTTACAGTAAGCATCAAATTGACCCTGGTATTCACCGCCATTGTCTGTCCGGATGCACTTCAACTTCTTACCAGTCTCTCTTTCCACCAAGGTCAGAAACTGTTTGAAAACTTGAAACACTTGATCCTTGGTCTTCAGCGTGTATACCCATGTCTTTCGTGAATGATCATCAATAAAGGTCACGAAATATCGGGCACCACCGAGGGACTTCTTGAAAGGTCCACATACATCTGAGTGTACCAGATCCAACACATTTTGCCTTCTGGAAGGAGGGAATCTTTTGAACGAAACTCTGTTTTGTTTCCCAGCTAAACAGTCAGCACACTTCTTCAACTGGATCTGGTTTAGACCTGGTAAGGCGTTCTTCTTTACCAAACGCGCCATTGACTTCTCACTCATGTGGCCAAGACGTCTATGCCACAACTTGATATTGCTATCATTCTCCGCAACATTTATAACTTGTTGGGAGATGCTCGCCTGGGTCACGTACAACTTTGACTGCTTCGTGCCCCGCGCCACCACCAATGAGCCCTTCGTGAGCTTCCATTGGCCATTATGGAAGGTATTGCAGTAACCTTCCTCATCGAGCTTGTCTACGGAGATCAGATTCAGGCGCATATCTGGAACATGCCTGACATCTCTTAAAAGTAGCTTCATCCCATTCATGGTCTCTAGGCAAACATCACCTTTGCCTACAACTGTTGAGAAATTGGCATTTCCCATCTTTACACGACCAAAGTCTCCAGGTGTGTAAGATGAGAAGAGTTCTCTCCGTGGCGTCGCATGAATGGTAGCCCCACTATCAATCACCCAGGTCATCTCTTGGGTTGTCAGATTGATAATGTCGTCATCGTAGACAACGTTGAACTCACCAAAGGAGTTCGTTTCATCATCACTGCTTTCTTCGGGCTTCACCTTTTTGCCTTTGTTCTTCTTCTGGTCATTCTGGAACTGTCGGCAAAATCTTTTGATATGCCCCTTCTTTTTGCAGTAATGGCACTCAACATTTGCAAATTTGTTGGATTTACCTCTGCTCTTATCTCTGTTACTCTGGCTCTTATTTTGACTTCTCCCCCTGGTCGTAACAGCCAACACCTCTGACTGTGAAGAAGATGTTCCTTGTGATCGGCGTCTCATTTCTTCATTCAGAATGCCACTCTTGACTGTCTCCATGTTTACCACACCGTTGGGTGCAGAATTGGTGATTGAAACCTTCAAGGTTTCCCATGACTCTGGGAGTGTTGCCAGCACCATAAGAGCAAGTACCTCGTCATCGAACTTTATGCCCATTCCCGACAACTGGTCGACAATCCCTTGTATTTCATTAAGGTGATCTGCCACAGTTGTCCCTTCTACATATTTTACTTGCATTAATTTTGTCAAGTAAAATAATTTGTTGTTACCTGTTTTAGAGGCATACAACTCTTCGAGCTTGTCCCATAACGACCTTGCATGTGTCACACCAGAAATGTGGTTGTACACATTGTCTTCAACAAATTGCCGTATGTAGCCGCACACTTGGTTGTGCTCAAATTCCCAGTCCTCGTCTGACTTATCTTCAGGTTTCTGAGAACTGAACACCGGCAGGTGCATCTTTGTCACGAACAGGAGATCCTTCATCTTGTTTCTCCATAAGTGATAATTTGTGCCATTCAGGTTGACCATCTTGCTTGTCCTCGCCTCCATTTAGATCAGAATTTGACAGACTTCTGCAATCTAAAAAAAATTCCGACGGTGAATAGTAACCGTGGATATGAATAGTGCCCGTATGGATGAATAGTACCGTACGTATGAATAGTACTCTAACCAAAGCTCTGATGCCACTTGTTAGGACCCGGTGGCACTAAACACTACTGCACATCGGAATAAAATAAATGATCAACGAAACCAAAAATAAATGACACAATATTTAACGTGGTTCACCTAAAACGTTTAGGCTACGTCCACAAATCCGACACCAACTTCCACTAAAACATTTAGCAGGCATACAAAGAGAGACTTCCCCAATAATTTGGAGGTACAACAATTCCTGAGCTCTACCCAAAATAGTGGCGCACACAAAAGTGTTTCCCGAAAAATACCCGACTAGTATTTCTACTCACTATTTTGTCACTCCCCTGTTAGGAAACATTCCTAAAGGAACTATATCTCTCTCCCTCTCAAACTCTTTCTTCTTGAGTTTTGATATATTTTTTGGTGTGTTATACAATGAAATGGAAGGGGGTATTTATAGTTTTGAGATAGGGACCAAAAGTGCAAATCTCACCTACCAAGAAGGATCAATTTGCAATATTCCCATCTCACCTACCACTCATTGCATCATTGCTTATCTCACTAAGGAGAGTTGCATCATTGCTTACCTCTCCCATACATCACCATAATTGTTGGAAAAACTAACAATTCTCCCCCTTCCAACTATATGGTGGATCCACTATCCACAAAAAATATCTTTCCTGTAAGCTAGTCATCTCAACCCTTAAATTCTCAGGTTGTAATTTTAAATTCTTCTGTAGGTTGCAACAGTGGCCCCTAATGTACCTGCAGTACAAGAATTGCATTTTGCAGTGCCAATCGCAGGAGCAGGGCTTTGTACATTGAACCCACGCCATGATTCAGCTATGATATCAGTTTTCCTGAGGCATTCATAAGCTAAAATCATTTTCGTTGACCAGCAGTTGGTTGATGTTGCGCAAGGAGCACTGGATCTTCTTGCAGATGACAAAACAAAACTCTCCTCGTATTAATCCCTGATTCTGAAAATCTCCCTTATGTTGCAACTTCTTACATTAATGAATATGAAACTCTTCTGGCAACTGGAAACAATGATTTTGCTATAAGGCGGCCATTAAGTGAATTTGACCCTATTAGTGTTAACTGTTAACTATACTTCTGGGACAACATCACGAAGGAATTGTTTTCAATTACAGAGGTGCATATCTCAGTGCAATTGCTGCTTCTTTTATTCATGAGATGGGCTCAATGCCTACATATCTTTGGACTGTTCCAACATTTCACAGCAATGGATGGTGCCTTGCTTGGGGTTTGGCTGCACTTGGTGGCACTAATGTTTTCCTAAGACGCGTCTCTACAAAGGACATATTTGATAACATATCCCTCCACAAGGTCACACATATGAGCGCAGCACCAACTGCCCTTACTATGATTGCAAATTCACCCCCAAGTGACCGAAAACCACTTCCTCACAAGGTTGACATAATGACAGGTGGTTCACTACCTCTGGATATCCTTTCCAAGATGGAGGAGTTAGGATTTTCCGTATCTCATCTATATGGGCTCACGGAGAATGGTCGCTGTACATCTTGCCTTTGGGAGCCAGAGTGGGAAACTTTACCTCCCGATGAAAGATATGTTCGTAAAGCAAGACAAGGAGTGCCACACTTTTCGATGCAGGAAGTTGATGTAAAAGATACTCTCACAATGGAGCGGGTGCCAGAAGATGGTAAGACTGGGTGAAATTATGTTTAGAGGGAATACTATGATGAGCGGATACTTAAAAGATCTTAAAGCAACAGAAGAAGCTATAGAGGTGGATGGTTTCATACAGGTGATCTTGCTGTTAGACATCCAGATGGCTACATCGAAGTGAAGGATCGCGATCAAGGATATTATACTCTCGGGTGGTGAAAATATTTGCTCGGTTTAGGTGGAAAGAGTTTTATGCAGTCATCATGCAGTCCTTGAAGCAGCTGTAGTAGCAATACCAGATGATCACTGGGGACAGACACCTTGAGCATTCGTCAAGTTGGAGGAGGGATTCAACGTTGATGCTCAAGAAATAATCAAATTCTGTCGGGATCATTTGCCTCATTATATGGCACCTCGGACTGTCATTTTTGAAGATCTGCCAATAACTTCTACTGGAAAAGTAAAAAAGTTTATCCTAAGGGAAAAAGCACAGGCCTTGGGCAGTCTTTCTTAAATAGAAAGAAGCAGCAGTCCTCTTTATGCATCTTTCGAAGCTAAGAAAAGATTCCACTTGTGGTTTGGTTTTAATCCTTGTTTATCTTCAGTTAAGCCGGGTCTCATTACAACATGTGTTCTCTATTCAACTAAGCTTTAAATTTTCTTGTACTATTGAGGTCACATCATGTGCTGCCAAACTCAAATTTCAAGCAGGGCATGCAACATAACACAAAGAAAAACATTAAAGAAAGAAGAAGAAGAAATGTAAGGGAAAGGGGAGGGACGTAGACAGAATCCGAGCTAAATAAAGGAAAACAAAATATTCAAAAAAAGAAGAAAATGAAGCAGTATTGGCAATTGAGCAATTTAATGAAGGGAGGTCGAAGAGGGGCT
The DNA here is from genome assembly GCF_000393655.2 of Nicotiana sylvestris. NCBI lineage: Eukaryota > Viridiplantae > Streptophyta > Magnoliopsida > Solanales > Solanaceae > Nicotiana > Nicotiana sylvestris. The sequence continues at coordinate 71,779,698 of NC_091058.1, forward strand.
GCTAGTGTCATTGATAATGTATCTGATGGCGGTTTCTTCCCGTATAAATTGAGGGTATGCTTCTCTCACTTGGATCATCCAAGTCACAGAGAAATAAATTAAAGTAATAAAATTAGAAAATATGAGCAATAGATATGAGATGATCCTGAGCAAAAGAAATGTTGTACTCCTAAAACAGTATATTTGTGTTTTATTAATCTTGCTCCTGCAGCTTTTATCAGATATCTGAGGAAGTCAGATCGAGCATAAACTCCAAGAAATCTCATAAAATATTATTAGCAGAAGAAAACTCATAAACTATTAAACATTCTATTAGAGTATGGAGCTGAAAAATAACCTTTTACAGCATGTCTTATGTAGTTTGTCTCTAGAGGATGATGACCCTAGTTCTATTTGGTGGTTGCAGCGCAAAAAAAACTGTGTTTTATGAAGTATGAACTGCAGGATTTTGTTTCAGATTGAGGCGAAGCATGAAAGGAGACTTTACAGAACCACAGTACAAATGATCACCAATCTTTGTGGCGCTTGACACCATTGTCAAGTCCTGATCATAATAGTGTTCAACCGGATTTCCTTGTAAATCAACAGATACAACACCCCCATTTTTCTCTGCATGAGGCTGACCAACATACTTCACCATTATAGCCATTATCTTTCTGATGAATGGGTATCTTTGTGCCAAGTCCCATGAATATGTCTTCGCCTGTGAAGTAATTATCAGCAAAAATATACTACTGAATATGCTCATGACAAACACTAGCATATTCAACTTACTGTGGCAAATGCAATCCAATAATGACTGTCACCATCGTAACGAATGTTGTCAGGATATCCAGGCAAATTCTCAACAAACACATCCACCGATCCTTTTCTTTCACCTTTTACGTAGTATTTCTTGCATATCCTCCTACAATTTATAACCATTGGAAATAGAAATAATTGAACAGAAAATCAAGGTGCCCGCTAAAGAAATACTAAAAGAATTGAAGACTTACAAAGGGGTTTCACAAAAAATAACAAAATTTTGATCTGGAGAGACTGCAACACCATTAGCAAAATACAGGTCGCGAAGTAGCGTTTTGGTCTGTTTAGTTAATGGATCATAACTTAACAATCTGCCGTAAGGTCTGCCTTCAAGAAAATCATAAATATAGTCCTTGAATTTGTATTTGTAGGAAGCATCCGAGAAGTATATCATGCCATCCTCTGCAATGTCTACGGCGTCTGCCAATTTGAATTTCAGACCTTCAGCTTCCTCTGTTAGCACTTTAACTTCACCCTCTGAAGTAACGTTGAGTAGTAAGCCCTGTCCAACATTCCCTCTAAACAATTATATGAGGTTATGCTGAGAGCAAACTGATCTTATGCTTCTTAGTACAGTCCCCAATTCAATATTGATCCTTAAAAACAAAAGGTTTATGAGTTTTCTTTAGTTTTCAAAGGATTCTTACAAATTTCGTGGTCTAAGTTTTTTCCAATTTTTTTTTTTTTTTTTTTTTTTTTTTTTGTATAGGTGATAGGAACATAGTACAAATTTTTTTTTCCTTTCAAAATTTTAAATATCATAACATAATGCTTGCTCAAAAGGGAGCTTTGGCGTAACTGATAAAGTTGTTATCATATAACTAGGAATCTCTAACCCCGCGCATAGCGGGAGCTTAGTGGATCGGGCTGTACTTTAATGCTGGCTCAATAGGTGCTCTAGTTCATCCAGAAGGGTTAAAAATACTCTGCCGACTCTGCAACCTGGAAAATGAAACTATCCAACATCTATTTTTTGGCTATGAGATAGCTGGTTTCATATGGAAAAAGCTATTGTTGTGGCAAGGTATTACCAGGGACAATTTGCAGTGGAAAGATGAGATCTGAAGGGCTGAAAGGGTGTGTAAAGGAAAAAGTGCAAGTGCTGGTGTTTATAGAGTCACTTTGGCGGCAGTTGTATACTAGTTATGCCCAGAGGCGGGTTCAAGATTTAAACTCTACAAGTTCAATCTTTAATTTCTTGCTACTGAACTCATTATCAGGGCCGACTCAACAAGATTGGGGGCCTAAAGCCAAGCTTCACAGAGAGGCCCTAGATTTTATTTTATTTTTACAAAAATAGAAAGATCATCATATATATTTTTATTAAATCTACTTTTCTAGTAATTTTACATGCAAAATCATTAATAATATCTTATAATCGATTTGTTCTAATAATTCCTTTCGAATTGATAATATATCTAATCCATTCAATCTCTCTTGGAACATTTGTTGATCTTAGATAAGATTTTATCAATTTTAATTTTGAAAAATTTCTTTCGATTGAGGCAATAGTTACGGGAACTTTAACATTATTCTATAAGCAATATATGTATTTAGAAAAGAATCAATATTTTTTTATTTGATTGGGTATTTAGATTAGATCATTATCTTCTACTTTTCTTATTTCTCTTAACACTTTTTATTCGAAAAATAAATCTAAACCATCAATATAAGAATAACTATTATGTTTTAAAGAAAATTCAAGGTTAAGACAATGTTTTTTTAGATTCTTAGTGATCTTAATTTTTTACCAATAAATAAGAAATCAAAAATATTTTAATATGTACGATTTTTTCAAAAAATAATATATAGAATACATCTTTTTAAAAAAAGCAGGGCCCCCAAAAAAGTTGGGGCCCGGAGCCATTGCTTTAGTGGCCTTATAATTCAGCCACCCCTGCTCATTATATAAGTTTATCTATAATTTATTGCGATTTTAGTGATTTTTTGCATATAAATTTATACCCGATGAACCCGATGTTATCGGGCTACGTACACCCCTGCTTATGGCAAGAGAGGAATAACAGGATCTTTCAGAACAAGGAGAAGACAACAGATGTTGTTATCAGATTGATCGTTCAAGAGGTTTATTTCAGAGCGAATCTAACCCCTAAGTTAGCAGCTTACATTCAACTGTTAAACTCATATCCTGTCTAGATTGCTAGTTTTGGTCATCCAGTATGTCTGTCTTAGGTGTGAGACATTAGAAGTCTTAGTTGATGCACGTTGAACTGGGGCTTGTTTGCCCAGTCTAGTGCAGTCGTTTTCTTTCTTTTGGTTTTGGCGCTGTAAATATTTCACAAGTTTGGTAACTAAAACACTTTAATTACCCAAAAAAAAAAAAAAAACTGTTTTCAGAACTCCACAGGCTAAGGGGTACTGAAATTTACTTATTTGAAGAAAAACTAATGGGACCTTAGTATAATTACTCTAAAATGGTGGGAGTTTTATATTTTGATAGTACTTATACTCGCTCTCCTCCAAATTTATGTGAAGGGATTTATGGTACGAGGGTCACGCCACTTAATTTTTAAAAATAAAATATATATATATTTAAAAAATAAAGTCCTATAAGTCAACATTGGCAATGATTCAAAATAGTTTTTTAAAAAAAAAAGTTTGAGAAATTTACGACCAAAGGAAAAACGGTCCGACTTTTCAAATAGTAATACTTCTCATGCAATGGGAGAGACAGAGAGGGACCAAAACAAAATACTGCACATGCAACTGATCCCATTATTTACAATACTTACAATTTAGTACTCCTCAATCTAGACAACACCCTTTTCTTATTAATCTGTTTAAAAAAGAATGACACATTTTTTACAATTAAAAATAATTTAATTTTAAACTTTTTATTTTTTCTCCGTTTTACTCTTAATAACTTTTTTTATAACCCCACAAATGTCATGGTCCCACAAAGTTTTTACCCCTTAGGGGTCGTTTGGTAGGACGCATTGGATAAAATAATGCATGCATTAGCTTTGTGTATTAATAATACCTTATTTGGTAGATATTTTGAACTTATGCATTAGTTATACATCCTATTTGGTATTATCATATGCATAACTAATGCATAGAAAATCATGGTATTAGCAATACAATGCTTTTTAATGCATGTATTAGCTTAGTTAAAGACGAAATTGTCCTTCAAAATTTATGCTTGATTAAAATGTGCTAGTTATTATATTAATGCAAGTTTAAAATAATCCAAATAGTGAGAAATAAAATTATATCTCTATATTTTTTTTTATAAATAAATATTTAGTTCTATATTACCATATAGGTAGACAAATCAAATATTTTTTTAAAAAACTTTTTCATACTTGTGGTCCAGGTGACTGAGTCATTTTTCTACCAGTAGTATACAGCTAAGCATCTCAACAACTCCAAAAAATTACGTGTAAAATATACCAAAAGAAAGGAAGATGACAAGAAGTCAACAACTAACCTTGTCTGCATCGGCTACGATAACTTCACCATAATGTCCTAGTGCAACTCCAAGTGGTCTACCGCCGGTGAAAACCCAGTCCTCCACCCTCGAATCCCCCACTGATTCATTAACTGTTACTCGTTTGACCCACCCATCAACACAGCCAGTGTATATAACTCCCCAATTCGGATCGTAAGCTACGTCTTCAGGTGACAATAGCTGGTCAACTCCGATCTTTTCTGAGCCGCGGAGCATCTGATTGTTGCGCTTTGGCACGACCATGGGTGGGTCGCTAGAGAGCACATGGGTTGGATAAGAAACCGGTTCGAAGGACTCGAGTTGGTAAACAACTACTCCTAGAATAACTGGTATTGATACTGAGATGAAAAGAGTGACAGGCCAAGAACTGGAAACAGTTCTTGTAGAAGAAGAAGTTGGGCTTGAGTTGGGCATGGCTAGTATGACTGCAAGTCGATAGCAGAGTTGCTCAGTTATGCAAGCAGATTAGGATTAACGTTGAGAAATTAACAGTATACAATTCGTCAGCAAAAGAGGAGGGATCTGAAGAGTGTAATTAGTTTACTCTTCCTCGTTAGCACTTAGCTTTCTTATATAGTATCAATATTATACTTCATTTGTTTCGATCTATGTGGGATTGTTTAAACATTATCACGACATTTCTGTGGCAGTAACAATATGTTATTAAAAATAAAAAAATTACAATTAAATTGTCTTCAACTATAAAAATATACTGTAATTTTTTTGGTTTAATAAGAAAATACTAACACATATAATGCCATGGATGGATTAACAAAACTAGTATTAGTATCCGCGCGATATGCGGACATGAAAACATTTTACAAATCTCATAGTGGATAACCTATTTTCTTTTTTTATATCCGTAATAACCAAACCCCTTGATTTTGACACTTGTATTATATTTTACGGTCAATATTAAAGAATACTAAACATGTAACGGTGTGATCTGTCTTGTTTGAGCACATTAAATTATATTATTTTAACAACATTCTTAATGTCACTTTATTTTTCATCTCAAATTCAAATAAGTCTTATTCTTCAACATTTTTAGACTGATCTTTTTTTTTCTTTTTTGGTCCTTGCTTATAATTTTTGCATTATTTGTTACTTAATATTGTTACACTGTAATATGTTCTTTTACTAGCTTATAAATTGACTTAATGCCTTATTTATTACCCTTTTAATAATCATCAATAAATTTATAATTTTTTTATTCTAGAAATTTAATATATTTTTACATTATTATCTCTTACTCAGATCTCATTCATCATTTAAATCTACTAATAGTTATTTTGAGTATTATTTAATAATTTAATTTATTTTATTGTTAAATAAATATTAAAATTAAAGTATGCTCGCATTATCTATCTTTTCCTGTTATACATTCTCTTCCCTACTAAGAAATTTTAATTAGCGTTTTACATATGCTCAAAATAATATCATATTTTATTTTAAAATATAACTTTGAATTAGTCTAAAATCTAAAACAAAAGTTCTTTTATAATATTTCAAATCTATTGAATTTTCTTATAAATATTTTTTTGCATTACGTGCATTTATTTTATTTTCTCTTTTAGTTTCAAAATATAAATTTGGCCTTTAATTTTTATTAGTTGTGATGATCTGATAGATTATCTTATGTTTTAAAACCTAATTCTAGGTTCTGAAGCCTTAAAACCCTCATTTTTGTCCTCCACAATTTACGTGTGCAGTCCACCGTGTTTTCGAAAAGCTTTTATGTTAAAAACTGAGAAAATAGGAAATTTTTCTTTGAAATCCATTTGAGTTGACTTCGGTCAATGTTTTGAGCAAACGGACCTGAATTCGTGTTTTGATGGTCCCGATGGGTCCGTACCATGATTTGAGACTTGGGTGTATGCCCAAAATCAAATTTGGAAGTCCATAGCCCGAGATATCGAACTTTACTGAAATTTGAAAGTTAAAGGTTTAATGAAATTGAGATGTTTGATCAATAGTTGATTTTTGGATATTGGGTCCGTATTTTGATTTCGGAATCCGGTATATGTCCAATACCATATTTATGACTTGTCGGTGAAATTTGGTGAGAAATGGAGTTGGTTTGACGTGATTCGGACGTCCGGTAGTGATAATAGAAGTTTCAAAGTTTTCTTTAGAATTCCATTTGATTTTGTGCTAAATTCGTAGTTCTAGGTGTTATTTAGGCAATTTGATCGCGCGAGCAAGTTCGTATGATATTTTTAGACTTGTCTACATGTTTAATTTGGAGCCCCGAGGGCTCGGGTGAGTTTCGAATATGCTACGGAGTGAAATTTGACTTGGAAAATGTTGCTGGTGTTTCAGATTTTATGCAAGCCTCTGATCTCGCATTTGCGAGATCAGGCATCACATTTGCGACCTCTGAGGGGTTTGCATTTGTGAGCTACTCATTGCAAATGCGAAGAGTAGCTGGGCTATCATATACTCGCATTTGCGAGGCTAAAGTTCGCGTTTGTGACTCAGTACTATTTTGAGAATCTTCGCATTTGCAAAAGAAAGACCGCATTTGCGAGGGGTACAGGGTTCGCATTTGCGGATGTTTTATCGCATTTGCGATCGCTGGGATTTCTGAAGGAGTTCGCAATTGCGACCTCTTTCTCGCAATTACGATGTTCGCAAATACAATTGCGAACATGACATCGCATTTGCAATATCTGCAGCTGGGTAATTATGACTTTCACCCATTCTTTAAATTTTCAAAATAAGAAAATCCTAGGGGCGATTTTTTCAAAATTCTTTATTCCTCAAATCATTGGTAAGTGATTCTATACTAGTTTCTTTCATTCTTTCACTACTGTTTCTAAGATTTCAACTTAAAATCTAGAGTTTTCATAGTGGAAATTGGGGGGTTTTGGTAGAATTAGGGATTTTGACCTCAAATTGAGCTCATATTCTAAAATAAATTACATAACCTGGCTCGGGGGTGAATAGGCAATCGGGGTTTGGTCCGAATTTCGGGTTTGGACCAAGCGAGCCCGAGTGTTGACTTTTGTTAACTTTTTCAATAATTACCTAAATTGAATTCTTTACAATCATGGGTAGTCCCTAAGGCTTAATTTGGATCGTTTGGTTGGTAATTTGCTAGATATTGTTGGTTCGGAGGCGTGTTTGAAAGGCAAAGCTATGGTTGAGCCTTGAGTGGTCTTTGGAGCGATATAAGTGTTTGTCTAACCTTGTCTTGAGGGAATTAGGAATCCTTGGAGTATGTGCTATGTGAATTTCATGTGAGCGGCGTATATGCAAAGTGACCAGTGCTTATACGCCGCCAGATTATCTGTTTTCCTGATTTACCGCTTTTCAGCAATTATTTTCTTTCCTGTCTTAACTGTTATATGCTCTAAATGATTTCCACGCTCAACTGCTACGTGTTAATCAATACTTTCTTCTGTTAATGATGTTAGCTCTTTTCATAGTTTCACGAATCCCTACTATTTGCTTAAATTGACTTGCTCGCACCGTTTAGTTATAAATTGCTAGGTCGGTCTCGCTGTGTAGTATTACTTGTGTAGATTCTTCTATTGTACAAGGTTTCCTTTTCGGTTCAATTTGACATTTATTGATCGTAAAGGTTTTGTGAATTGAACTATTGATTTGACTGTGTACATTGAGTGCTTGGTACTGATACGGTGAAATCGGGCTGCACGCCACAACAGGTGTAAATAAGGGTGGATTGATATGGTGGAATAATGGTGAATTTGTACTATACAGAGGGATCAAGTTGCACGCCGCAACAGGTGGAATAAGGGTGGATTGATGTTGCGAAATAAGGGTGAACTTTGATACTCATATTGATATATGGTTGGATCGGGTTGCGCGCCGCAACATATTTATATACATTATCTCTGTTGTTGATGCTATTGTGATGGAATAAGGGAGGATTATGTGTTGTCTGATGGAATAGGGTTGCACATCGCAACAACCTATATGTTTTAATTTCTTGAGTTGCATTGGTTTCCAATATTTTTATTTGAATTGTTAATGACTGGTAAATTTTGGGAGACACTGGTTTATTCTTAAGGTTGTGGTTATTATTTTCAGTTGGCTATTTAACTCTGTTCAGTATTCCCATTTTCTGTCATTATTATAGACTGCGTACAGGTTGTAGTGTAGGTGACCAGCGTTAGACTCAACATTACTTCGTCGAGGTTAAGCTCGTCACTTACCAGTACATGGGGCCGGTTGTACTGATACTATACTCTGCACACTGTGCAGATTTTGGAGTCGGTCCCAGTGGCGGCTACAAGAGAGCTCAGATTGGATAGCCTGTGGAAACTTGAGGTATAGTTTCTCAACGCCCGCAGCTCCTGAAGTCCCCGTCTTTATTTCTATTTAGCTGTATATTTTCATTCGGACAACTTTGTATTTATTTCAGACCCTTGTATGTATTACTCTAGAAGCTCGTGCACTTATGACACTGGGTTCAGGGATGTGTAGAAGATGTTTTACGATTTTAGCTTCCGCATTTATATTTGGATTATTGTAGTTAAATCAGTTCTTCTTTATTAATTAAGTTTAAATTGTAAAAAAGAGAGGATAAATTGTTCTAACATTGGCTTGCCTAGAAAGTGAAATGTTACACGCCATCACGGTCCCGACGGTGGGAATTCCGGATCATGACAAGTTGGTATCTGAGCACTAGGATACATAGGTCTCACGCGCAAACTTAGTAGAGTCTGGAGGATCGGTACGGAGACGTCTGTACTTGTCTTCCGGAGGCTATAGAGTTAGGAACAATTTCACTTTTATTCTTCTCTATCATGAAATATTATTCCATCATTGCTGATTGGACCCTTGTATTTTGTTCTCTCGCAGATGGCGAGAATGCATACCACATCTTCAGTTGTGCAGCAGCCAGAGCCCCCAGTGGCAGCTTCTACAAGGGGAAGAGGTCGAGGACGAGGCAAGGGCAGGGCTCAACCAGAGCTTGAGCACCAGCACCAGCAGCGGAGCCTCAGGTGAAGTTTGACGAGGAGGTTCTAGCACAGGCTGTGCCTGTCGGACCAACTCAGGTTCCGGAGGGGTTCATCGCACCCTAGTGCTTCAGCATGTTATGGTCCGTTTGGTGGGACTTATGAAGAGTGTGGCTCAAGCCGGTACATTTCCTATGGTACAAGCCGTGTCTCAAACTGAGGGGGAGGGGGAGCACAGACACCCGCTACTCATACTCCGGAGTAGATAGCTCCCCAGTTTTAGACTCCAGCAGCCCAACCAGTTGGGGTAGTTTAGCCGGGTGTTGCGACATAGGCTGGTGATGGATCAACAATGTCTTCTAAGGCTTTATGGAGATTGGACATATTTGCTAAGCTTTTTCCAGTTCACTTAAGTGGTGCATCTTCAGAGGACCCCCAGGATTATCTTAACAATTGTCATGAGGTGCTATGGAACATGGGTATAGTGGAGACCAATGGGGTCGATTTTGCTGCATTTCAGTTGTCGGATTCCGCTAAGAAATGATGGAGGGATTATGTGTTGACCAGACTAGCTGAGTCGCCTGCTCTTACTTGGGACCAATTTTCTTAGATATTTCTTGAGAAGTTCCTTCCTATCACTCAGATAGAGAGAGAGAGAGAGAGAGAGAGAGAGAGCTACTGCAGGCAGTTCAAGAACCTCTAGCAGGGTAACATGACCATCACCCAGTATGAGACCTGCTTTGTAAATCTAGCCCGACATGCTATTCTTCTGCTTCCTACTGAGAGAGAGAGAGAGAGAGAGAGAGAGAGGGTGAGGAGGTTTATTGAGGGACTCGCTCATCCTATCAAGTTTCAGATGGCCAAGGAGACCGAGAGTGAGATTTCTTTTCAGACGACTACCAATATCGCCAGACAGATCGAGGAATTTCACAGGAGAGAGGGCAGGGGTCAAATAAAAGGCCTCTCATTTTAGTGGTTTTACTAGTGCCTCATCTGGAGATAAGGGTACATTTTGTAAGGGTCATCCTCCTAGGCTATATCAGTCAGCGCTTCAGGCATCCCGCAGTGCTCTAGGGAGTCGTGGTCCTTATGTGCCTTATTCTGGGCAGCCAGCCTATAGTGCACCACGAGCTCTTATCAATGAACCTCCTATTAAGAGTTACTACCGTGGTCATCCGGTCCGTTCGGGCCAGTCTCAGTTTTAGCAGCCATAATACCGGGATAGATGTTATGAGTGTGGTGGTTTTAGGCATATCATGAGGACTTGTCCGAGATTATTGGGCGTCACATCACATCAGAGTTCTCATGCCATGATTCCGGGACCAGTTGCACCACTGCCTGCTCAGCCAGCTAGAGGTAGAGGTCAGACTGCTAGAGGTGGAGGTTAGGCTGTTAGAGGTGGAGGTCAAACAGCTAAAGGTGGAGGCCATCCAACAGGAAGCGGTCCTACAGATGTAGTTCAGAGTGGTGGGCCTAGCCTCGATGCTATGCCTTTCCAGCTAGCCCTGAGGCTGAGTTATCTGACGCGGTTATCACAGGTATGGTTTCAGTTTGCAGTAGAGATGCCTCAATTCTGTTTGATCTGGGTTCTACTTATTCCTATGTGACATCCTATTTTGCTTTATATCTGGTTGTGCGTCGTGATTATTTGAGTGCTCCTGTGTATGTGTCCACACATGTGGGAGATTCTATTATTGTAGATCGTGTCTATCATTTATGTGTGGTTATCATTGGAGGTCTTGAGACTAGTGTAGATCTTCTACTTCTCGATATGGTTGATTTTGATGTCATTTTGGGTATAGATTAGCTGTTAGCTTATCATGCTATATTGGATTGTCATGCCAAGACGGTGACTTTACCTTACCGGGGTTGCCTCGATTAGAGTGGAGAGGGACTCCTAGCCATTCTACTAGCAGGGTTATCTCTTATGTGAAGGCTCGACATATGGTCGAGAAGGGGTGTCTAGCTTATTTGGATTATGTCCATGATTCTAGTGCGGAGGTTCCTTCCATGGATTCAGTACTAGTTGTTCGTGAGTTTCTAGAGGTGTTTCCTGCAGATTTGTCGGGGATGCTACCCGATAGAGATATCGACTTCTTTATTGATTTGGCCCTGGTAACTCAACCTATTTCTATTCTGCCATAGTGTATGGCCCCACCAGAGTTGAAATAATTGAATGAGCAGTTGTAAGATTTGCTTGATAAGGGCTTTATTAGGCCTAGTGTCTCGCCTTGGGGTGCGCCTGTGTTGTTTGTAAAGAAGAAGGATGGATCAATGAGGATGTGCATAGATTATCGGTAGTTGAATAAAGTCACCATCAAGAACAAGTATCCATTGTCGAGGATTCATGACTTATTTGATCAGCTTCAGGGTACCAAAATGTTTTCGAAGATTGATTTGAGGTCTGGCTACCATCAATTGAGGATTAGGGCATCCGATGTCCCTAAGACATCTTTTCAGACTCGGTACGAGCATTATGAGTTTTTAGTAATGCCATTTGGGCTGACAAATGCTCTAGCAGCATTTATGGATTTGATGAACCGGATGTTCAAGCCCTATTTGGATTCCTTTGTGATTGTGTTTATTGATGATATTTTGATCTACTACCGCAGTCGAGAGGAGCATGAGCAGCATCTTCGGATCGTCCTTCAAACTCTAAGAGAGAGCTAGTTATATGCTAATTTTTCAAAATGAAGTTTTGGTTGATCTTAGTCGCTTTCTTGGGGCACGTTGTATCGCTAGAGGGAATTCAGGAAGATCCTAAGAAGATTGAGGCAGTTCAGAACTGGCCTAAACCCATATCAGCTATGGAGATTCAGAGTTTCTTGGGATTGGCGGGTTATTACCGTCAGTTTGTGGAGGGTTTTTTTTTATCTATAGCAGCACCTTTGACAAGGTTGACCTAGAAGGGTGCCTTGTTTATGTGGTCAGACGAGTGTGAGGCGAGCTTTTAGAAGCTCAAGACTACTTTGATACGGTGCCGGTGTTGGTGTTGCCCACAGGTTCAGGATCTTATACGTTATATTGTGATGCATCTCGTATTGGTCTTGGTGCGGTATTGATGTAGTGCGAAAAGGTGATTGCATATGCATCATAGTAGCTGAAGGTTCACGAGAATAATTATCATGTTCATGACTTAGAGTTGGCAGCCATTGTTCATGCGTTAAAGATTTGGAGGCATTATCTTTACAACGTGTCGTGTGAGGTATTCACAGATTATCGGAGTTTGCAGTATTTGCTCAAGCAAAAGGAGCTCGATTGGAGGCAGATGAGGTAGTTGGAGCTGTTGAAAGACTATGATATCATCATCTTGTATCATCCCGGGAAGGCCAATGTGGTGGCCGATGCTTTGAGTAGAAAGTCAGTGAGTATGGGAAGCCTTGCGTTCATTCCAGTCGTGTTTGTGTGCCTAATGTGGATGGACTTCGTGAGTTAATTCTAGAAGAGGCCCAAAGTTCCCAGCATTCTATTCATCCAGGCGCCACCAAGATTTATCAGGACCTGCGGCAGCATTATTAGTGGAGGATGATGAAGAAGGATATAGTTGCATATGTAGCTCGGTGTCTAAACTGTCAGCAAGTAAAGTATGATCATTAGAGACATGGTGATTTGCTTCAGAAGGTAGAGATTCCTTAGTGGAAGTGGGAGCGTATCACTATGGATTTCGTCGTTGGACCTCCACAAACTCAGAGGAAGTTCGATGCAGTTTGGGTTATTGTGGATAGGCTGACCAAGTCAGCGCATTTCATTCCTATGGTAGTTACCTATTCTTCAGAGCGGTTGGCAGGGATTTATATCCGCGAGATTGTTCGTCTTTACGATTTTCCCGTGTCTATCATTTCTGATCGAGGTACATAGTTCACCTCGCACTTCTGGAGGGCAATTGTGTACGGTGAAATCGGAGAGTCTAATTCCTCATCATCGAAGGAACTCGGAAGATAATTTCAAAGCATAAGCTATGGTCGAGTTTCCTCCTTCGAGGTTCATCGACGCCTGACCTTGGGACAATGTTGATCGCGACTATGGTAGAAATGGGGAGTTCCTATGGCACGTGACTAGGACTGACAGAGCCTAGTGGACTATTCTAAACCCGAATCAGGGTGTCATATAGTTGTCCCATCTCCGCTCCTTTGTCATTATTATATTTTGTACTATGTAGGGATTCCCCTCCTATATAAAAGGGATCCTTATCATTTTGTAAGCTTTGTTGTTGCTTCAGTTGCTCCACACGAAATATATAAGAACATTCTCTTTGGTCTCTAACATATTCTCTTGATATTATTGTTTTTATTTATTATCTTCATTATTGTTCATCATTTATTGCTTATCATTGGCCATAAAGAGCCTCCATTGATTTTACTATAGCTGTTATCCATACTTTGACACCTTCGATAGCTCACAGCCGAGCTCTGGAATTGCCCTCGAGGCCCCGATAATTACCCTACCAGTTTTATCATCACCCTATCCTTAACTCTCATTTCGTTTCTAAGTCTTACACATAACATCAACTGCTTAACAACTAGCATAAAAATAGATCACGTATTTCTAGAATCCCATAATCAAATTTAATTGTTTTTGTGATGATGTGATTTTTGCCCTATGTGAAATACTCCTATAAATTAAAGAAATAGATTTTTTCCAATTGTTTGCAATTTATAGGATTTTGTAGGAATTTTTGTTAATTATTTGCATTTCTGTGCATGTTTACTTTTATTAAAATCATAAAAAAATACCAAAAATACTATGCATTGCATTTAGATTTTTGTTTCCATGTTTTTAGGATTAATTAGTTAATTAATTGCTTTACTAAATTGGAAATCACAAAAAATGGCTCATTTTTACATTTTTGTTTTTAATTCTTAGATTAATGATTTTTCTTTTTTTTTTATTTAGGATCAAGTAACTATTATAAATATTATAATTAGATAATTGGTTAAATTTTACAATTTAGATTAATTTAGGATTTCTAATTAAAGAAAAAGAGAAAAAAAAGAAAAAAGAAAAAAAGAGAAGGAAATTGGAAAAAGGGGAAAAACTTGTTTATTAAAACTCGAATTAGGCTGATTTACACCCCAATCCCGCCCCAAATCCAAGCCCAAATTCAGCTTACCCGGTCCAGACCCTCATCTGATGTCAAACGACCCCGTTTCTGATCCATTGAATCCCAACTGTTGATCTCGTGTGATCCAACGGTTGGGAACTAGCCTTGACTAAGCATATAACTGTCCGAAGCCCTCACCCCCCATTCGAACCCCCTCATTTTCAGTCTCTCACCCAAATCCTAGCCAAACCCTAGCCGCCCTAAAATTCTCCGCCGCTAACCACTACCGAAAATCGCCTCACGGCGGTTTCGATGCTCCAAACCTCCCCAAATCGATACCATACAACCCCTGTCCCCTCCTCTTCCTAAATCCATAATCAATTTCCCCAAAAATATTTCAGACATGAGTTTCAATCCCAAAACCCTAGCTCACCCAAGTCAACCCAAAAACTTCATCATACCGTCTCTTCACTCCCTTCACCGTTCATATCTCACTGACTTCCCTAAACAAACCCTACAAAACTCTGCAATTTCGAATCCAAGATTAAAGTTCTGTCCAGTTCGAAGAAAAGCACCAAGGTGCTGCATCAAGCTTTGTTTGAATCCCAAGCTCCTTTGTTGTTTTCCTTCGAAGATTAGGCTTCCAGGAGTCTTTTCTTTCAAGGAGATCCGGTCAAAGCCATGCAAGACCAGATCCCTTGAAGGAAAAGACCTTTGTTGGTCAATCGAGGTGGAGACGGACCTCAATAGCTGTCTTGTTTGTTTTCTACTCCTCAAATGGTAAGGTTTCATTTACCTCTCCATTTTCCTTATCTTTTCTTCAAAATTCGAGTCAGTTTTCTCTTAGGTTATTTTCAGTTTATAGATCTGTTTGGCCTTCATTTTTAACAGTCATCCCTGTTTCAACCATTGGTCATATTCAAAATCATTTGCTTGGGGAGTAATTAATTTAATTTATCCTAAGTCTTGAAGTAGCTTCTTTTTTGTTGTCATAAGTTGTTAGTTCCCTTTTGGATCTCTCTGACTGCATGATTAGCATAAATTGTTAGTTATTTGTTTTAATTAATGCATAATTATTTTAGTTTCAGTGTTATTCAAGTTGTTTGTTTGTTTGTTTAACTCGTCTGCCTTTGCTCATCATTAAACTGAATAGTCTGTTAAGCTTTATGATATTTTCTTATGGATTTTGTTCAGTTTAGAGATTAGGTTTATTTTTAAAATTTTCAGATGTTTTACCTTTTAACTTTTATTGTTTGCTTCAAATACTGTAGTGGCCTATTTGATTTTGTTTGTTAGGATTTGTAATTGGTAAAAAACTCCTAGGGTCTTAATTGAGCAATTGAAAACTTAGGAGGTTAATTTGGGAATAGGAAATAGGATTTTTAGATGAAAAACTTCTAGAATGTGGGGCAGCTGGCTCAAATTTTTGCCAGTACAAATGCTGAAACCAATCAAAAGTTCCAACTGTCCCAATTTTGTTAAAAAAGATGCTGTGTGAGGGAATAATTCCGATTCTGTTTCTGCAACACATGGCACTTTTAAGGGCTATATATAGACCTTTTCCTTCACACAAAAAAGGAGAGATTCAGACCCTAGAAAAATTAGGCAAAAGTTTCTACATTACTTTCATTGAAATTTGGCTCGAAATTTTTTGATTTTTCTTTTAGGAAGAACAAAAAAGGTTTCGTGGGGATTTCGGGATTTCTGGGTTTAAAGATGGTCTAAGGAAGCTGAATATTGCTATTAATTTGCTGTTCTGCTCATACTTCTGTTCTTGCTGAAATTCTCACTCCCTGTTTTGATACCCAGGTACTTCTTGGACCATGAATGATATGAGAAGTGCAAGCATATTTTTTCCATTTGAGATATGTAGCTCAAATGTGAAGATCCAATGCTAAATGTTCTCCTTTTAATTTTAGTCACATGTTTTTCCAAGTTCATTTAGTTTCTTTACTAGTTTTAGCTTTTCTGCAGCTTTTATGTAGTTTTGTTCTAGGATTTGTTTGATGACCACTCGTTTAAGGGGAAATGTTATATGTGAGGGTCTTATTAGTTCATTGTTATGAAACATGCAGAACTTCAAGTTAGTATAAGCTTTCTGATAGCTTATTTGTGATGAAAAATGTAGGCTTATGAATCATGTATGCTTGAAAGACAGTATTTAGCATGTTGTACATTCTCATAACTTCAGCCTTGATAGAATAATTGTATGCGTAATAGTATGATTAATGAGTAGGTTTTTTTTCAGGCTCGTGTTGTCAGTGTTAATAGTAACACAGTGTTTTATAAAGTTCATAATATCGTTGTTTAGTGTTGTGATTTTCATAATTTGCATATTATATTGTTGTGTGTGAATTATAGTTAGTTGGGCCTCATTAGGGCCTTAATGTTTGAAGTACTCTTGCCAATGTTTAAGGTTTGGATCCGGCCCAAATGGGGCCTCCTGGATCGTGGCCAAGCTTGTTTGGTTTCTAGTATTTCCGTTTCTTTCTTTTGGGCTCAATCTCGAGCCCAGCCTTCATCAACATGTAGTTTCCCAAAATAGCTTATTTTTTAATAGTGCAGAATTGGGCCTGGATCTGTTGGCCCACTTGAAATAGGTGACCGTCTGCCTGGTTTCACTTCTGGGCTCGATCTTGAGCACAATTTTCTTTCAAGTAGTTTTAGTTTTAGGTTCAAGCTAGATCTTGCTTAAATAAAAATGGCCTAACATCTTATTCTAGTTATTTACAAATCAGCTGGTTGTACATTAAATTCTGAGTTTAGTTTCAAAAGAAGAATATTCTTAGACCGTTTTAATTAAGTATAGTTCTTTAAAAATAGATTGAGGTGTGCCATCCACAATTGAATCACCTAACCTATGGCCCTCATTTTAATTGTCTTAACTAATGTAAAAGAATGCCTTGAATTCTCGTAGTTTACTTTAGGCGCGTCAAATAAAGTATCATAGCTACGAGTACGGTTCCTGTGTCGTAGTTGTGATACACAATTTTAAAATCTGGGGGTATATTTATGTGATCCGGCCACAATTTAATTTTTATTAATAAAATAAATATGTTGTAGATCGTGGGTACGGTTCCCATAACATGATTCGCAATATGTAATCAAATAATTAGTTGTATGACAATTGGATTATTAAAAGCGGTTTTAAAAGGAATAAAATGCACATATGTTTCACAATATTTTAAAATCAGATAAATAGGCCAATAATAATAATTGAGCGACCGTGCTAAAACCACGGAACCTGGGAATGCCTAACACCTTCTCCCGGGTTAACAGATTTCTGTATTTCACGGACTGTAAAACGGAGTCAAACTTTCCTCGATTCAGGATTTTAAATCGGTGACTTGGGACACCATAAAATCATCCCAAGTGGAGACTCTGAATTTAATATAAATAATCCCGTTTCGATTATCACTTAAATTGAAAAAAACTCCCTTATATACCCTTGCGGGGTAGGAAAAAGGAGGTGTGACAACTCTGGCGACTCTGCTTGGGACAAGAACCCAGAGCTTCTAGTTCAAGGTTCAAGAATTCGAGCTTAGAATAATTATTATATTTGGCTTTTATTTGTTATCTGATTTTATTACATGCTTGGGCCTAATGTTCTAAATGCCGCTTTTTACCGCTTTGATATTATTTGAACTGTATATAAGCTGTTGTGAAACCCTTCTCTTCTCATCTCCGGGAAAGTTCACGCTGGCGTGAATTCTTTTCTGTTAGTGTCATACCCTAATTTAGAAAGAGGTTTGGACAAGTTATAAAGCCGGATGGCCTTTTAGTTCCCGGTACGTAGCCCCCCCTCGGCTCGAGTTGTCCGCTCGGGTACACAAGTCTAGAACAACATACCCAGGTTTTGAACCAAGAATAACTCAGCTTCATGCCGGATACCTAGTAGGAACTCTTGTTTGCATCATTTGCATTTGACTTTGGGGACTCAACATAGGGGTTAGATCCGTCTAAGACAGGCGTACCCGAAAATAAAGAGACCAACCTGATGCATTTTTATGTGCTACCTGTGCATTTAAATCTTAAACACAAATAAGTTTGCTGTTGTAATTAACAACATGAAGGTGGTTAGTTTGTTTGGCATTCTAGCAACTCACTCGTACAATACTAGGTCTAAGAACAAGTTGATCATGGCTGGCAAAGAAGTGGACGCAAGTATTATTGACCCACCGAGAGAGGAGAAGGAATCTGAGCCTGGTCTGAAAGAGGAGTTACATAAGCTAAAGCACCAAATGGTCGAAATGTACCAGGCATGGATGAAAGGGCATCCTCCACCATCATACCCCGCCAACCCTGCTTTCATCCCACCACTGGCTCAATCTCAAGAGCCCTCCGTTGTTAATTTATTCCCACAACATGCACCAAGCTTCACCCCTTACCGCCACTATCATGA